>NW_026871377.1:0-207871 GCF_028564815.1 Eubalaena glacialis | reverse complement strand
TAGGCCTTTTTGGAACACCCCAGTGTTGGCTAGAGAGAACCAACACACTGCACTCTTCCTTGGGAGAGTCAGATTACCTCAGCTCCACACAGGATTCACGAACACACTTCTAGACTGTCCTCCATGCAATGGGTGGAACCTCATTCCCCTAGCTGAACTCTATTGAGAAAAACACTCTGCTTCTAATCCCTTTTCACATTTCACACTTAGAGTCACGCATCCGCAAGGAGGTGGTCGGCTTGCATTCCAAGTACAATTTAAGCACAGTTCTTGGTGTAACACTGCAGGTCCTTTGAAGATGCAAAGGCCCCTCAGTCTCGCTCGCGCATCCTTTGTTTTGGAACTTCGCTGCACGCGGAAAACCGCATGTAGAGAAAAGTTGATTCAGGGAAAGCCCCAGTGGGTATCGTGAATCTCTTTTGACTTGTGAGCATCAACATGTACTTATGCTGCGTGTCAACCTAAAAATGGAAGACTGATGGCACAAAGCTTGTTTTCCCGTTTTGAAAGCTCCATTCATGCGGCCTCGAAGCTACCTGAAAAGCACTGTGGTTACCGTGCTTTTACTTACAGCCGGCATGGCACATGGAAGAAAATGAGTTTTCTCGAAAGAAACCTTGTGCTTCCAGTTCCTAGTTGGAAGCTCACCCTGCTCTGCTCTATACCAAACGTGAAAGTCAATGTGAGCACTAGCCTCGAAGTAAGGCCCTGATTATGCTGGCAAAACGGGAGGCGTGCAGCAGCTCCATGAGGCCTTCATCGCTGTTCTGCTTTAGTTTCACGGTAGTAAGCTTTCCAAGACTCCTAGGGACTTTGCTTAAGCAACCGTTTCGGTACCACAACACTGCGTAGAGACAGTAAGCTCTGGTCCTGCGTGTATGCTGCGTGTCAACCTAGAAATTGGAGACTGATGGCATAAGGCTTGTTTTCCCATTATGAAAGCTCCGTTCATGCGGCCTCGAAGCTACCTGAAAAGCATTGTTGTTGCCGGGGTTTTCCTCACTGCCGGCATGGTTCTGAGAAGAAAATGAGTTTTCTCCTGAAAAACCTAGGGTTTCCAGTTCCTTGTTGGAAGCTCACCCTGCTCTGCTCTATACCTAAAGTGAAAGTCAACGTGAGCCCAAGCTTCGAAGTAAGGCCCTGATTATCCTTGCAAAACGAGAGGCGTGCAGCAGCTCCATGAGGCCTTCATCGTTGTTCTGCTTTGGTTTCAAGGTAGTAAGCTTTTCAACACTCCTAGGGACCTTGCTTCAGCACCCGTTTCAGTACCAGAACACTGCGTAGAACCAGGAAGCTCTGCTCCTGCGTGTATGCTGCGTGTCAACCTAGAAATTAGAGACTGATGGCACAAGGCTTGTTTTCCCATTATGAAAGCTCCGTTGATGCGGCCCCGAAGCTACCTGAAAAGCACTGTTGTTACCGTGCTTTTACTTACAGCCGGCATGTCTCATAGAAGAAAATGAGTTTTCTCGAAAGAAACCTTGTGCTTCCAGTTCCTAGTTGGAAGCTCACCCTGCTCTGCTCTATACCAAAAGTGAAACTCAACGTGAGCAGTAGCCTCGAAGTACAGCCCTGCTTATCCTTGCAAAACGGGAGGCGTGCAGCAACTCCATGAGGCCTTCAAGGCTGTTCTGCTTTAGTTTAACGGTAGTAAGCTCTCCAAGACTCTTAGGGACCATGCTTCAGGACCCGTTTCGGTACCAGGACACTGCATAGAGCCAGGAAGCTCTGTTCCTGCGTTTATGCTGCTTGTCAGCCTAGAAATTGGAGACTGATGGCATAAGGCTTGTTTTCCCATTATGAAAGCTCCGTTCATGCGGCCTCGAAGCTACCTGAAAAGCATTGTTGTTGCCGGGGTTTTCCTCACTGCCGGCATGGTTCTGAGAAGAAAATGAGTTTTCTCCTAAGAAACCTTGGGTTTCCAGTTCCTTGTTGGAAGCTCACCCTGCTCTGCTCTATACCTAAAGTGAAAGTCAACGTGAACCGTAGCCTCGAAGTAAGGCTCTGATTTGCCTTGCCAATGGGGAGGTGTGCAGCAGCTCCATGAGGCCTTCATCACTGTTCTGCTTTAGTTTCACGGTAGTAAGCCTTTCAAAACTCCTAGGGTCCTTGCTTCAGCACCCGTTTCCGTACCAGAATACTGAGTAGAGCAAGGAAGCTCTGGTCCTGTTAAGCAACTTCCAGGCCCGTAGGCCTTTTTGGAACACCCCAGTGTTGGCTAGAGAGAACCAACACACTGCACTCTTCCTTGGGAGAGTCAGATTACCTCAGCTCCACACAGGATTCACGAACACACTTCTAGACTGTCCTCCATGCAATGGGTGGAACCTCATTCCCCTAGCTGAACTCTATTGAGAAAAACACTCTGCTTCTAATCCCTTTTCACATTTCACACTTAGAGTCACGCATCCGCAAGGAGGTGGTCGGCTTGCATTCCAAGTACAATTTAAGCACAGTTCTTGGTGTAACACTGCAGGTCCTTTGAAGATGCAAAGGCCCCTCAGTCTCGCTCGCGCATCCTTTGTTTTGGAACTTCGCTGCACGCGGAAAACCGCATGTAGAGAAAAGTTGATTCAGGGAAAGCCCCAGTGGGTATCGTGAATCTCTTTTGACTTGTGAGCATCAACATGTACTTATGCTGCGTGTCAACCTAAAAATGGAAGACTGATGGCACAAAGCTTGTTTTCCCGTTTTGAAAGCTCCATTCATGCGGCCTCGAAGCTACCTGAAAAGCACTGTGGTTACCGTGCTTTTACTTACAGCCGGCATGGCACATGGAAGAAAATGAGTTTTCTCGAAAGAAACCTTGTGCTTCCAGTTCCTAGTTGGAAGCTCACCCTGCTCTGCTCTATACCAAACGTGAAAGTCAATGTGAGCACTAGCCTCGAAGTAAGGCCCTGATTATGCTGGCAAAACGGGAGGCGTGCAGCAGCTCCATGAGGCCTTCATCGCTGTTCTGCTTTAGTTTCACGGTAGTAAGCTTTCCAAGACTCCTAGGGACTTTGCTTAAGCAACCGTTTCGGTACCACAACACTGCGTAGAGACAGTAAGCTCTGGTCCTGCGTGTATGCTGCGTGTCAACCTAGAAATTGGAGACTGATGGCATAAGGCTTGTTTTCCCATTATGAAAGCTCCGTTCATGCGGCCTCGAAGCTACCTGAAAAGCATTGTTGTTGCCGGGGTTTTCCTCACTGCCGGCATGGTTCTGAGAAGAAAATGAGTTTTCTCCTGAAAAACCTAGGGTTTCCAGTTCCTTGTTGGAAGCTCACCCTGCTCTGCTCTATACCTAAAGTGAAAGTCAACGTGAGCCCAAGCTTCGAAGTAAGGCCCTGATTATCCTTGCAAAACGAGAGGCGTGCAGCAGCTCCATGAGGCCTTCATCGTTGTTCTGCTTTGGTTTCAAGGTAGTAAGCTTTTCAACACTCCTAGGGACCTTGCTTCAGCACCCGTTTCAGTACCAGAACACTGCGTAGAACCAGGAAGCTCTGCTCCTGCGTGTATGCTGCGTGTCAACCTAGAAATTAGAGACTGATGGCACAAGGCTTGTTTTCCCATTATGAAAGCTCCGTTGATGCGGCCCCGAAGCTACCTGAAAAGCACTGTTGTTACCGTGCTTTTACTTACAGCCGGCATGTCTCATAGAAGAAAATGAGTTTTCTCGAAAGAAACCTTGTGCTTCCAGTTCCTAGTTGGAAGCTCACCCTGCTCTGCTCTATACCAAAAGTGAAACTCAACGTGAGCAGTAGCCTCGAAGTACAGCCCTGCTTATCCTTGCAAAACGGGAGGCGTGCAGCAACTCCATGAGGCCTTCAAGGCTGTTCTGCTTTAGTTTAACGGTAGTAAGCTCTCCAAGACTCTTAGGGACCATGCTTCAGGACCCGTTTCGGTACCAGGACACTGCATAGAGCCAGGAAGCTCTGTTCCTGCGTTTATGCTGCTTGTCAGCCTAGAAATTGGAGACTGATGGCATAAGGCTTGTTTTCCCATTATGAAAGCTCCGTTCATGCGGCCTCGAAGCTACCTGAAAAGCATTGTTGTTGCCGGGGTTTTCCTCACTGCCGGCATGGTTCTGAGAAGAAAATGAGTTTTCTCCTAAGAAACCTTGGGTTTCCAGTTCCTTGTTGGAAGCTCACCCTGCTCTGCTCTATACCTAAAGTGAAAGTCAACGTGAACCGTAGCCTCGAAGTAAGGCTCTGATTTGCCTTGCCAATGGGGAGGTGTGCAGCAGCTCCATGAGGCCTTCATCACTGTTCTGCTTTAGTTTCACGGTAGTAAGCCTTTCAAAACTCCTAGGGTCCTTGCTTCAGCACCCGTTTCCGTACCAGAATACTGAGTAGAGCAAGGAAGCTCTGGTCCTGTTAAGCAACTTCCAGGCCCGTAGGCCTTTTTGGAACACCCCAGTGTTGGCTAGAGAGAACCAACACACTGCACTCTTCCTTGGGAGAGTCAGATTACCTCAGCTCCACACAGGATTCACGAACACACTTCTAGACTGTCCTCCATGCAATGGGTGGAACCTCATTCCCCTAGCTGAACTCTATTGAGAAAAACACTCTGCTTCTAATCCCTTTTCACATTTCACACTTAGAGTCACGCATCCGCAAGGAGGTGGTCGGCTTGCATTCCAAGTACAATTTAAGCACAGTTCTTGGTGTAACACTGCAGGTCCTTTGAAGATGCAAAGGCCCCTCAGTCTCGCTCGCGCATCCTTTGTTTTGGAACTTCGCTGCACGCGGAAAACCGCATGTAGAGAAAAGTTGATTCAGGGAAAGCCCCAGTGGGTATCGTGAATCTCTTTTGACTTGTGAGCATCAACATGTACTTATGCTGCGTGTCAACCTAAAAATGGAAGACTGATGGCACAAAGCTTGTTTTCCCGTTTTGAAAGCTCCATTCATGCGGCCTCGAAGCTACCTGAAAAGCACTGTGGTTACCGTGCTTTTACTTACAGCCGGCATGGCACATGGAAGAAAATGAGTTTTCTCGAAAGAAACCTTGTGCTTCCAGTTCCTAGTTGGAAGCTCACCCTGCTCTGCTCTATACCAAACGTGAAAGTCAATGTGAGCACTAGCCTCGAAGTAAGGCCCTGATTATGCTGGCAAAACGGGAGGCGTGCAGCAGCTCCATGAGGCCTTCATCGCTGTTCTGCTTTAGTTTCACGGTAGTAAGCTTTCCAAGACTCCTAGGGACTTTGCTTAAGCAACCGTTTCGGTACCACAACACTGCGTAGAGACAGTAAGCTCTGGTCCTGCGTGTATGCTGCGTGTCAACCTAGAAATTGGAGACTGATGGCATAAGGCTTGTTTTCCCATTATGAAAGCTCCGTTCATGCGGCCTCGAAGCTACCTGAAAAGCATTGTTGTTGCCGGGGTTTTCCTCACTGCCGGCATGGTTCTGAGAAGAAAATGAGTTTTCTCCTGAAAAACCTAGGGTTTCCAGTTCCTTGTTGGAAGCTCACCCTGCTCTGCTCTATACCTAAAGTGAAAGTCAACGTGAGCCCAAGCTTCGAAGTAAGGCCCTGATTATCCTTGCAAAACGAGAGGCGTGCAGCAGCTCCATGAGGCCTTCATCGTTGTTCTGCTTTGGTTTCAAGGTAGTAAGCTTTTCAACACTCCTAGGGACCTTGCTTCAGCACCCGTTTCAGTACCAGAACACTGCGTAGAACCAGGAAGCTCTGCTCCTGCGTGTATGCTGCGTGTCAACCTAGAAATTAGAGACTGATGGCACAAGGCTTGTTTTCCCATTATGAAAGCTCCGTTGATGCGGCCCCGAAGCTACCTGAAAAGCACTGTTGTTACCGTGCTTTTACTTACAGCCGGCATGTCTCATAGAAGAAAATGAGTTTTCTCGAAAGAAACCTTGTGCTTCCAGTTCCTAGTTGGAAGCTCACCCTGCTCTGCTCTATACCAAAAGTGAAACTCAACGTGAGCAGTAGCCTCGAAGTACAGCCCTGCTTATCCTTGCAAAACGGGAGGCGTGCAGCAACTCCATGAGGCCTTCAAGGCTGTTCTGCTTTAGTTTAACGGTAGTAAGCTCTCCAAGACTCTTAGGGACCATGCTTCAGGACCCGTTTCGGTACCAGGACACTGCATAGAGCCAGGAAGCTCTGTTCCTGCGTTTATGCTGCTTGTCAGCCTAGAAATTGGAGACTGATGGCATAAGGCTTGTTTTCCCATTATGAAAGCTCCGTTCATGCGGCCTCGAAGCTACCTGAAAAGCATTGTTGTTGCCGGGGTTTTCCTCACTGCCGGCATGGTTCTGAGAAGAAAATGAGTTTTCTCCTAAGAAACCTTGGGTTTCCAGTTCCTTGTTGGAAGCTCACCCTGCTCTGCTCTATACCTAAAGTGAAAGTCAACGTGAACCGTAGCCTCGAAGTAAGGCTCTGATTTGCCTTGCCAATGGGGAGGTGTGCAGCAGCTCCATGAGGCCTTCATCACTGTTCTGCTTTAGTTTCACGGTAGTAAGCCTTTCAAAACTCCTAGGGTCCTTGCTTCAGCACCCGTTTCCGTACCAGAATACTGAGTAGAGCAAGGAAGCTCTGGTCCTGTTAAGCAACTTCCAGGCCCGTAGGCCTTTTTGGAACACCCCAGTGTTGGCTAGAGAGAACCAACACACTGCACTCTTCCTTGGGAGAGTCAGATTACCTCAGCTCCACACAGGATTCACGAACACACTTCTAGACTGTCCTCCATGCAATGGGTGGAACCTCATTCCCCTAGCTGAACTCTATTGAGAAAAACACTCTGCTTCTAATCCCTTTTCACATTTCACACTTAGAGTCACGCATCCGCAAGGAGGTGGTCGGCTTGCATTCCAAGTACAATTTAAGCACAGTTCTTGGTGTAACACTGCAGGTCCTTTGAAGATGCAAAGGCCCCTCAGTCTCGCTCGCGCATCCTTTGTTTTGGAACTTCGCTGCACGCGGAAAACCGCATGTAGAGAAAAGTTGATTCAGGGAAAGCCCCAGTGGGTATCGTGAATCTCTTTTGACTTGTGAGCATCAACATGTACTTATGCTGCGTGTCAACCTAAAAATGGAAGACTGATGGCACAAAGCTTGTTTTCCCGTTTTGAAAGCTCCATTCATGCGGCCTCGAAGCTACCTGAAAAGCACTGTGGTTACCGTGCTTTTACTTACAGCCGGCATGGCACATGGAAGAAAATGAGTTTTCTCGAAAGAAACCTTGTGCTTCCAGTTCCTAGTTGGAAGCTCACCCTGCTCTGCTCTATACCAAACGTGAAAGTCAATGTGAGCACTAGCCTCGAAGTAAGGCCCTGATTATGCTGGCAAAACGGGAGGCGTGCAGCAGCTCCATGAGGCCTTCATCGCTGTTCTGCTTTAGTTTCACGGTAGTAAGCTTTCCAAGACTCCTAGGGACTTTGCTTAAGCAACCGTTTCGGTACCACAACACTGCGTAGAGACAGTAAGCTCTGGTCCTGCGTGTATGCTGCGTGTCAACCTAGAAATTGGAGACTGATGGCATAAGGCTTGTTTTCCCATTATGAAAGCTCCGTTCATGCAGCCTCGAAGCTACCTGAAAAGCATTGTTGTTGCCGGGGTTTTCCTCACTGCCGGCATGGTTCTGAGAAGAAAATGAGTTTTCTCCTGAAAAACCTAGGGTTTCCAGTTCCTTGTTGGAAGCTCACCCTGCTCTGCTCTATACCTAAAGTGAAAGTCAACGTGAGCCCAAGCTTCGAAGTAAGGCCCTGATTATCCTTGCAAAACGAGAGGCGTGCAGCAGCTCCATGAGGCCTTCATCGTTGTTCTGCTTTGGTTTCAAGGTAGTAAGCTTTTCAACACTCCTAGGGACCTTGCTTCAGCACCCGTTTCCGTACCAGAATACTGAGTAGAGCAAGGAAGCTCTGGTCCTGTTAAGCAACTTCCAGCCCCGTAGGCCTTTTTGGAACACCCCAGTGTTGGCTAGAGAGAACCAACACACTGCACTCTTCCTTGGGAGAGCCAGATTACCTCAGCTCCACACAGGATTCACGAACACACTTCTAGACTGTCCTCCATGCAATGGGTGGAACCTCATTCCCCTAGCTGAACTCTATTGAGAAAAACACTCTGCTTCTAATCCCTTTTCACATATCACACTTAGAGTCACGCATCCGCAAGGAGGTGGTCGGCTTGCATTCCAAGTACAATTTAAGCACAGTTCTTGGTGTAACACTGCAGGTCCTTTGAAGATGCAAAGGCCCCTCAGTCTCGCTCGCGCATCCTTTGTTTTGGAACTTCGCTGCACGCGGAAAACCGCATGTAGAGAAAAGTTGATTCAGGGAAAGCCCCAGTGGGTATCGTGAATCTCTTTTGACTTGTGAGCATCAACATGTACTTATGCTGCGTGTCAACCTAAAAATGGAAGACTGATGGCACAAAGCTTGTTTTCCCGTTTTGAAAGCTCCATTCATGCGGCCTCGAAGCTACCTGAAAAGCACTGTGGTTACCGTGCTTTTACTTACAGCCGGCATGGCACATGGAAGAAAATGAGTTTTCTCGAAAGAAACCTTGTGCTTCCAGTTCCTAGTTGGAAGCTCACCCTGCTCTGCTCTATACCAAACGTGAAAGTCAATGTGAGCACTAGCCTCGAAGTAAGGCCCTGATTATGCTGGCAAAACGGGAGGCGTGCAGCAGCTCCATGAGGCCTTCATCGCTGTTCTGCTTTAGTTTCACGGTAGTAAGCTTTCCAAGACTCCTAGGGACTTTGCTTAAGCAACCGTTTCGGTACCACAACACTGCGTAGAGACAGTAAGCTCTGGTCCTGCGTGTATGCTGCGTGTCAACCTAGAAATTGGAGACTGATGGCATAAGGCTTGTTTTCCCATTATGAAAGCTCCGTTCATGCGGCCTCGAAGCTACCTGAAAAGCATTGTTGTTGCCGGGGTTTTCCTCACTGCCGGCATGGTTCTGAGAAGAAAATGAGTTTTCTCCTGAAAAACCTAGGGTTTCCAGTTCCTTGTTGGAAGCTCACCCTGCTCTGCTCTATACCTAAAGTGAAAGTCAACGTGAGCCCAAGCTTCGAAGTAAGGACCTGATTATCCTTGCAAAACGAGAGGCGTGCAGCAGCTCCATGAGGCCTTCATCGTTGTTCTGCTTTGGTTTCAAGGTAGTAAGCTTTTCAACACTCCTAGGGACCTTGCTTCAGCACCCGTTTCAGTACCAGAACACTGCGTAGAACCAGGAAGCTCTGCTCCTGCGTGTATGCTGCGTGTCAACCTAGAAATTAGAGACTGATGGCACAAGGCTTGTTTTCCCATTATGAAAGCTCCGTTGATGCGGCCCCGAAGCTACCTGAAAAGCACTGTTGTTACCGTGCTTTTACTTACAGCCGGCATGTCTCATAGAAGAAAATGAGTTTTCTCGAAAGAAACCTTGTGCTTCCAGTTCCTAGTTGGAAGCTCACCCTGCTCTGCTCTATACCAAAAGTGAAACTCAACGTGAGCAGTAGCCTCGAAGTACAGCCCTGCTTATCCTTGCAAAACGGGAGGCGTGCAGCAACTCCATGAGGCCTTCAAGGCTGTTCTGCTTTAGTTTAACGGTAGTAAGCTCTCCAAGACTCTTAGGGACCATGCTTCAGGACCCGTTTCGGTACCAGGACACTGCATAGAGCCAGGAAGCTCTGTTCCTGCGTTTATGCTGCTTGTCAGCCTAGAAATTGGAGACTGATGGCATAAGGCTTGTTTTCCCATTATGAAAGCTCCGTTCATGCGGCCTCGAAGCTACCTGAAAAGCATTGTTGTTGCCGGGGTTTTCCTCACTGCCGGCATGGTTCTGAGAAGAAAATGAGTTTTCTCCTAAAAAACCTTGGGTTTCCAGTTCCTTGTTGGAAGCTCACCCTGCTCTGCTCTATACCTAAAGTGAAAGTCAACGTGAACTGTAGCCTCGAAGTAAGGCTCTGATTTGCCTTGCCAATGGGGAGGTGTGCAGCAGCTCCATGAGGCCTTCATCACTGTTCTGCTTTAGTTTCACGGTAGTAAGCCTTTCAAAACTCCTAGGGTCCTTGCTTCAGCACCCGTTTCCGTACCAGAATACTGAGTAGAGCAAGGAAGCTCTGGTCCTGTTAAGCAACTTCCAGGCCCGTAGGCCTTTTTGGAACACCCTGTGTTGGCTAGAGAGAACCAACACACTGCACTCTTCCTTGGGAGAGCCAGATTACCTCAGCTCCACACAGGATTCACGAACACACTTCTAGACTGTCCTCCATGCAATGGGTGGAACCTCATTCCCCTAGCTGAACTCTATTGAGAAAAACACTCTGCTTCTAATCCCTTTTCACATTTCACACTTAGAGTCACGCATCCGCAAGGAGGTGGTCGGCTTGCATTCCAAGTACAATTTAAGCACAGTTCTTGGTGTAACACTGCAGGTCCTTTGAAGATGCAAAGGCCCCTCAGTCTCGCTCGCGCATCCTTTGTTTTGGAACTTCGCTGCACGCGGAAAACCGCATGTAGAGAAAAGTTGATTCAGGGAAAGCCCCAGTGGGTATCGTGAATCTCTTTTGACTTGTGAGCATCAACATGTACTTATGCTGCGTGTCAACCTAAAAATGGAAGACTGATGGCACAAAGCTTGTTTTCCCGTTTTGAAAGCTCCATTCATGCGGCCTCGAAGCTACCTGAAAAGCACTGTTGTTACCGTGCTTTTACTTACAGCCGGCATGGCACATAGAAGAAAATGAGTTTTCTCGAAAGAAACCTTGTGCTTCCAGTTCCTAGTTGGAAGCTCACCCTGCTCTGCTCTATACCAAACGTGAAAGTCAATGTGAGCACTAGCCTCGAAGTAAGGCCCTGATTATGCTGGCAAAACGGGAGGCGTGCAGCAGCTCCATGAGGCCTTCATCGCTGTTCTGCTTTAGTTTCACGGTAGTAAGCTTTCCAAGACTCCTAGGGACTTTGCTTAAGCAACCGTTTCGGTACCACAACACTGCGTAGAGACAGTAAGCTCTGGTCCTGCGTGTATGCTGCGTGTCAACCTAGAAATTGGAGACTGATGGCATAAGGCTTGTTTTCCCATTATGAAAGCTCCGTTCATGCGGCCTCGAAGCTACCTGAAAAGCATTGTTGTTGCCGGGGTTTTCCTCACTGCCGGCATGGTTCTGAGAAGAAAATGAGTTTTCTCCTGAAAAACCTAGGGTTTCCAGTTCCTTGTTGGAAGCTCACCCTGCTCTGCTCTATACCTAAAGTGAAAGTCAACGTGAGCCCAAGCTTCGAAGTAAGGCCCTGATTATCCTTGCAAAACGAGAGGCGTGCAGCAGCTCCATGAGGCCTTCATCGTTGTTCTGCTTTGGTTTCAAGGTAGTAAGCTTTTCAACACTCCTAGGGACCTTGCTTCAGCACCCGTTTCAGTACCAGAACACTGCGTAGAACCAGGAAGCTCTGCTCCTGCGTGTATGCTGCGTGTCAACCTAGAAATTAGAGACTGATGGCACAAGGCTTGTTTTCCCATTATGAAAGCTCCGTTGATACGGCCCCGAAGCTACCTGAAAAGGACTGTTGTTACCGTGCTTTTACTTACAGCCGGCATGGTTCATAGAAGAAAATGAGTTTTCTCGAAAGAAACCTTGTGCTTCCAGTTCCTAGTTGGAAGCTCACCCTGCTCTGCTCTATACCAAAAGTGAAACTCAACGTGAGCAGTAGCCTCGAAGTACAGCCCTGCTTATCCTTGCAAAACGGGAGGCGTGCAGCAACTCCATGAGGCCTTCAAGGCTGTTCTGCTTTAGTTTAACGGTAGTAAGCTCTCCAAGACTCTTAGGGACCATGCTTCAGGACCCGTTTCGGTACCAGGACACTGCATAGAGCCAGGAAGCTCTGTTCCTGCGTTTATGCTGCTTGTCAGCCTAGAAATTGGAGACTGATGGCATAAGGCTTGTTTTCCCATTATGAAAGCTCCGTTCATGCGGCCTCGAAGCTACCTGAAAAGCATTGTTGTTGCCGGGGTTTTCCTCACTGCCGGCATGGTTCTGAGAAGAAAATGAGTTTTCTCCTAAGAAACCTTGGGTTTCCAGTTCCTTGTTGGAAGCTCACCCTGCTCTGCTCTATACCTAAAGGGAAAGTCAACGTGAACCCTAGCCTCGAAGTAAGGCTCTGATTTGCCTTGCCAATGGGGAGGTGTGCAGCAGCTCCATGAGGCCTTCATCACTGTTCTGCTTTAGTTTCACGGTAGTAAGCCTTTCAAAACTCCTAGGGTCCTTGCTTCAGCACCCGTTTCCGTACCAGAATACTGAGTAGAGCAAGGAAGCTCTGGTCCTGTTAAGCAACTTCCAGCCCCGTAGGCCTTTTTGGAACACCCCAGTGTTGGCTAGAGAGAACCAACACACTGCACTCTTCCTTGGGAGAGCCAGATTACCTCAGCTCCACACAGGATTCACGAACACACTTCTAGACTGTCCTCCATGCAATGGGTGGAACCTCATTCCCCTAGCTGAACTCTATTGAGAAAAACACTCTGCTTCTAATCCCTTTTCACATTTCACACTTAGAGTCACGCATCCGCAAGGAGGTGGTCGGCTTGCATTCCAAGTACAATTTAAGCACAGTTCTTGGTGTAACACTGCAGGTCCTTTGAAGATGCAAAGGCCCCTCAGTCTCGCTCGCGCATCCTTTGTTTTGGAACTTCGCTGCACGCGGAAAACCGCATGTAGAGAAAAGTTGATTCAGGGAAAGCCCCAGTGGGTATCGTGAATCTCTTTTGACTTGTGAGCATCAACATGTACTTATGCTGCGTGTCAACCTAAAAATGGAAGACTGATGGCACAAAGCTTGTTTTCCCGTTTTGAAAGCTCCATTCATGCGGCCTCGAAGCTAGCTGAAAAGCACTGTGGTTACCGTGCTTTTACTTACAGCCGGCATGGCACATAGAAGAAAATGAGTTTTCTCGAAAGAAACCTTGTGCTTCCAGTTCCTAGTTGGAAGCTCACCCTGCTCTGCTCTATACCAAACGTGAAAGTCAATGTGAGCACTAGCCTCGAAGTAAGGCCCTGATTATGCTGGCAAAACGGGAGGCGTGCAGCAGCTCCATGAGGCCTTCATCGCTGTTCTGCTTTAGTTTCACGGTAGTAAGCTTTCCAAGACTCCTAGGGACTTTGCTTAAGCAACCGTTTCGGTACCAGAACACTGCGTAGAGACAGTAAGCTCTGGTGCTGCGTGTATGCTGCGTGTCAACCTAGAAATTGGAGACTGATGGCATAAGGCTTGTTTTCCCATTATGAAAGCTCCGTTCATGCGGCCTCGAAGCTACCTGAAAAGCATTGTTGTTGCCGGGGTTTTCCTCACTGCCGGCATGGTTCTGAGAAGAAAATGAGTTTTCTCCTAAGAAACCTTGGGTTTCCAGTTCCTTGTTGGAAGCTCACCCTGCTCTGCTCTATACCTAAAGTGAAAGTCAACGTGAGCCCAAGCTTCGAAGTAAGGCCCTGATTATCCTTGCAAAACGAGAGGCGTGCAGCAGCTCCATGAGGCCTTCATCATTGTTCTGCTTTAGTTTCAAGGTAGTAAGCTTTTCAACACTCCTAGGGGCCTTGCATCAGCACCCGTTTCAGTACCAGAACACTGCGTAGAACCAGGAAGCTCTGCTCCTGCGTGTATGCTGCGTGTCAACCTAGAAATTAGAGACTGATGGCACAAGGCTAGTTTTCCCATTATGAAAGCTCCGTTGATGCGGCCCCGAAGCTACCTGAAAAGCACTGTTGTTACCGTGCTTTTACTTACAGCCGGCATGTCTCATAGAAGAAAATGAGTTTTCTCGAAAGAAACCTTGTGCTTCCAGTTCCTAGTTGGAAGCTCACCCTGCTCTGCTCTATACCAAAAGTGAAACTCAACGTGAGCAGTAGCCTCGAAGTACAGCCCTGCTTATCCTTGCAAAACGGGAGGCGTGCAGCAACTCCATGAGGCCTTCAAGGCTGTTCTGCTTTAGTTTAACGGTAGTAAGCTCTCCAAGACTCTTAGGGACCATGCTTCAGGATCCGTTTCGGTACCAGGACACTGCATAGAGCCAGGAAGCTCTGTTCCTGCGTTTATGCTGCTTGTCAGCCTAGAAATTGGAGACTGATGGCATAAGGCTTGTTTTCCCATTATGAAAGCTCCGTTCATGCGGCCTCGAAGCTACCTGAAAAGCATTGTTGTTGCCGGGGTTTTCCTCACTGCCGGCATGGTTCTGAGAAGAAAATGAGTTTTCTCCTACGAAACCTTGGGTTTCCAGTTCCTTGTTGGAAGCTCACCCTGCTCTGCTCTATACCTAAAGTGAAAGTCAACGTGAACCGTAGCCTCGAAGTAAGGCTCTGATTTGCCTTGCCAATGGGGAGGTGTGCAGCAGCTCCATGAGGCCTTCATCACTGTTCTGCTTTAGTTTCACGGTAGTAAGCCTTTCAAAACTCCTAGGGTCCTTGCTTCAGCACCCGTTTCCGTACCAGAATACTGAGTAGAGCAAGGAAGCTCTGGTCCTGTTAAGCAACTTCCAGGCCCGTAGGCCTTTTTGGAACACCCCAGTGTTGGCTAGAGAGAACCAACACACTGCACTCTTCCTTGGGAGAGTCAGATTACCTCAGCTCCACACAGGATTCACGAACACACTTCTAGACTGTCCTCCATGCAATGGGTGGAACCTCATTCCCCTAGCTGAACTCTATTGAGAAAAACACTCTGCTTCTAATCCCTTTTCACATTTCACACTTAGAGTCACGCATCCGCAAGGAGGTGGTCGGCTTGCATTCCAAGTACAATTTAAGCACAGTTCTTGGTGTAACACTGCAGGTCCTTTGAAGATGCAAAGGCCCCTCAGTCTCGCTCGCGCATCCTTTGTTTTGGAACTTCGCTGCACGCGGAAAACCGCATGTAGAGAAAAGTTGATTCAGGGAAAGCCCCAGTGGGTATCGTGAATCTCTTTTGACTTGTGAGCATCAACATGTACTTATGCTGCGTGTCAACCTAAAAATGGAAGACTGATGGCACAAAGCTTGTTTTCCCGTTTTGAAAGCTCCATTCATGCGGCCTCGAAGCTACCTGAAAAGCACTGTGGTTACCGTGCTTTTACTTACAGCCGGCATGGCACATGGAAGAAAATGAGTTTTCTCGAAAGAAACCTTGTGCTTCCAGTTCCTAGTTGGAAGCTCACCCTGCTCTGCTCTATACCAAACGTGAAAGTCAATGTGAGCACTAGCCTCGAAGTAAGGCCCTGATTATGCTGGCAAAACGGGAGGCGTGCAGCAGCTCCATGAGGCCTTCATCGCTGTTCTGCTTTAGTTTCACGGTAGTAAGCTTTCCAAGACTCCTAGGGACTTTGCTTAAGCAACCGTTTCGGTACCACAACACTGCGTAGAGACAGTAAGCTCTGGTCCTGCGTGTATGCTGCGTGTCAACCTAGAAATTGGAGACTGATGGCATAAGGCTTGTTTTCCCATTATGAAAGCTCCGTTCATGCGGCCTCGAAGCTACATGAAAAGCATTGTTGTTGCCGGGGTTTTCCTCACTGCCGGCATGGTTCTGAGAAGAAAATGAGTTTTCTCCTGAAAAACCTAGGGTTTCCAGTTCCTTGTTGGAAGCTCACCCTGCTCTGCTCTATACCTAAAGTGAAAGTCAACGTGAGCCCAAGCTTCGAAGTAAGGCCCTGATTATCCTTGCAAAACGAGAGGCGTGCAGCAGCTCCATGAGGCCTTCATCGTTGTTCTGCTTTGGTTTCAAGGTAGTAAGCTTTTCAACACTCCTAGGGACCTTGCTTCAGCACCCGTTTCAGTACCAGAACACTGCGTAGAACCAGGAAGCTCTGCTCCTGCGTGTATGCTGCGTGTCAACCTAGAAATTAGAGACTGATGGCACAAGGCTTGTTTTCCCATTATGAAAGCTCCGTTGATGCGGCCCCGAAGCTACCTGAAAAGCACTGTTGTTACCGTGCTTTTACTTACAGCCGGCATGTCTCATAGAAGAAAATGAGTTTTCTCGAAAGAAACCTTGTGCTTCCAGTTCCTAGTTGGAAGCTCACCCTGCTCTGCTCTATACCAAAAGTGAAACTCAACGTGAGCAGTAGCCTCGAAGTACAGCCCTGCTTATCCTTGCAAAACGGGAGGCGTGCAGCAACTCCATGAGGCCTTCAAGGCTGTTCTGCTTTAGTTTAACGGTAGTAAGCCTTCCAAGACTCTTAGGGACCATGCTTCAGGACCCGTTTCGGTACCAGGACACTGCATAGAGCCAGGAAGCTCTGTTCCTGCGTTTATGCTGCTTGTCAGCCTAGAAATTGGAGACTGATGGCATAAGGCTTGTTTTCCCATTATGAAAGCTCCGTTCATGCGGCCTCGAAGCTACCTGAAAAGCATTGTTGTTGCCGGGGTTTTCCTCACTGCCGGCATGGTTCTGAGAAGAAAATGAGTTTTCTCCTAAGAAACCTTGGGTTTCCAGTTCCTTGTTGGAAGCTCACCCTGCTCTGCTCTATACCTAAAGTGAAAGTCAACGTGAACCCTAGCCTCGAAGTAAGGCTCTGATTTGCCTTGCCAATGGGGAGGTGTGCAGCAGCTCCATGAGGCCTTCATCACTGTTCTGCTTTAGTTTCACGGTAGTAAGCCTTTCAAAACTCCTAGGGTCCTTGCTTCAGCACCCGTTTCCGTACCAGAATACTGAGTAGAGCAAGGAAGCTCTGGTCCTGTTAAGCAACTTCCAGGCCCGTAGGCCTTTCTGGAACACCCTGTGTTGGCTAGAGAGAACCAACACACTGCACTCTTCCTTGGGAGAGCCAGATTACCTCAGCTCCACACAGGATTCACGAACACACTTCTAGACTGTCCTCCATGCAATGGGTGGAACCTCATTCCCCTAGCTGAACTCTATTGAGAAAAACACTCTGCTTCTAATCCCTTTTCACATTTCACACTTAGAGTCACGCATCCGCAAGGAGGTGGTCGGCTTGCATTCCAAGTACAATTTAAGCACAGTTCTTGGTGTAACACTGCAGGTCCTTTGAAGATGCAAAGGCCCCTCAGTCTCGCTCGCGCATCCTTTGTTTTGGAACTTCGCTGCACGCGGAAAACCGCATGTAGAGAAAAGTTGATTCAGGGAAAGCCCCAGTGGGTATCGTGAATCTCTTTTGACTTGTGAGCATCAACATGTACTTATGCTGCGTGTCAACCTAAAAATGGAAGACTGATGGCACAAAGCTTGTTTTCCCGTTTTGAAAGCTCCATTCATGCGGCCTCGAAGCTACCTGAAAAGCACTGTTGTTACCGTGCTTTTACTTACAGCCGGCATGGCACATAGAAGAAAATGAGTTTTCTCGAAAGAAACCTTGTGCTTCCAGTTCCTAGTTGGAAGCTCACCCTGCTCTGCTCTATACCAAACGTGAAAGTCAATGTGAGCACTAGCCTCGAAGTAAGGCCCTGATTATGCTGGCAAAACGGGAGGCGTGCAGCAGCTCCATGAGGCCTTCATCGCTGTTCTGCTTTAGTTTCACAGTAGTAAGCTTTCCAAGACTCCTAGGGACTTTGCTTAAGCAACCGTTTCGGTACCAGAACACTGCGTAGAGACAGTAAGCTCTGGTCCTGCGTGTATGCTGCGTGTCAACCTAGAAATTGGAGACTGATGGCATAAGGCTTCTTTTCCCATTATGAAAGCTCCGTTCATGCGGCCTCGAAGCTACCTGAAAAGCATTGTTGTTGCCGGAGTTTTCCTCACTGCCGCCATGGTTCTGAGAAGAAAATGAGTTTTCTCCTAAGAAACCTTGGGTTTCCAGTTCCTTGTTGGAAGCTCACCCTGCTCTGCTCTATACCTAAAGTGAAAGTCAACGTGAGCCCAAGCTTCGAAGTAAGGCCCTGATTATCCTTGCAAAACGAGAGGCGTGCAGCAGCTCCATGAGGCCTTCATCCTTGTTCTGCTTTAGTTTCAAGGTAGTAAGCTTTTCCACACTACTAGGGGCCTTGCTTCAGCACCCGTTTCAGTACCAGAACACTGCGTAGAACCAGGAAGCTCTGCTCCTGCGTGTATGCTGCGTGTCAACCTAGAAATTAGAGACTGATGGCACAAGGCTATTTTTCCCATTATGAAAGCTCCGTTGATACGGCCCCGAAGCTACCTGAAAAGCCCTGTTGTTACCGTGCTTTTACTTACAGCCGGCATGGTTCATAGAAGAAAATGAGTTTTCTCGAAAGAAACCTTGTGCTTCCAGTTCCTAGTTGGAAGCTCACCCTGCTCTGCTCTATACCAAAAGTGAAACTCAACGTGAGCAGTAGCCTCGAAGTACAGCCCTGCTTATCCTTGCAAAACGGGAGGCGTGCAGCAACTCCATGAGGCCTTCAAGGCTGTTCTGCTTTAGTTTAACGGTAGTAAGCTCTCCAAGACTCTAGGAACCATGCTTCAGGACCCGTTTCGGTACCAGGACACTGCATAGAGACAGGAAGCTCTGTTCCTGCGTTTATGCTGCTTGTCAGCCTAGAAATTGGAGACTGATGGCATAAGGCTTGTTTTCCCATTATGAAAGCTCCGTTCATGCGGCCTCGAAGCTACCTGAAAAGCATTGTTGTTGCCGGGGTTTTCCTCACTGCCGGCATGGTTCTGAGAAGAAAATGAGTTTTCTCCTAAGAAACCTTGGGTTTCCAGTTCCTTGTTGGAAGCTCACCCTGCTCTGCTCTATACCTAAAGTGAAAGTCAACGTGAACCCTAGCCTCGAAGTAAGGCTCTGATTTGCCTTGCCAATGGGGAGGTGTGCAGCAGCTCCATGAGGCCTTCATCACTGTTCTGCTTTAGTTTCACGGTAGTAAGCCTTTCAAAACTCCTAGGGTCCTTGCTTCAGCACCCGTTTCTGTACCAGAATACTGAGTAGAGCAAGGAAGCTCTGGTCCTGTTAAGCAACTTCCAGCCCCGTAGGCCTTTTTGAAACACCCCAGTGTTGGCTAGAGAGAACCAACACACTGCACTCTTCCTTGGGAGAGCCAGATTACCTCAGCTCCACACAGGATTCACGAACACACTTCTAGACTGTCCTCCATGCAATGGGTGGAACCTCATTCCCCTAGCTGAACTCTATTGAGAAAAACACTCTGCTTCTAATCCCTTTTCACATTTCACACTTAGAGTCACGCATCCGCAAGGAGGTGGTCGGCTTGCATTCCAAGTACAATTTAAGCACAGTTCTTGGTGTAACACTGCAGGTCCTTTGAAGATGCAAAGGCCCCTCAGTCTCGCTCGCGCATCCTTTGTTTTGGAACTTCGCTGCACGCGGAAAACCGCATGTAGAGAAAAGTTGATTCAGGGAAAGCCCCAGTGGGTATCGTGAATCTCTTTTGACTTGTGAGCATCAACATGTACTTATGCTGCGTGTCAACCTAAAAATGGAAGACTGATGGCACAAAGCTTGTTTTCCCGTTTTGAAAGCTCCATTCATGCGGCCTCGAAGCTACCTGAAAAGCACTGTTGTTACCGTGCTTTTACTTACAGCCGGCATGGCACATAGAAGAAAATGAGTTTTCTCGAAAGAAACCTTGTGCTTCCAGTTCCTAGTTGGAAGCTCACCCTGCTCTGCTCTATACCAAACGTGAAAGTCAATGTGAGCACTAGCCTCGAAGTAAGGCCCTGATTATGCTGGCAAAACGGGAGGCGTGCAGCAGCTCCATGAGGCCTTCATCGCTGTTCTGCTTTAGTTTCACGGTAGTATGCTTTCCAAGACTCCTAGGGACTTTGCTTAAGCAACCGTTTCGGTACCAGAACACTGCGTAGAGACAGTAAGCTCTGGTCCTGCGTGTATGCTGCGTGTCAACCTAGAAATTGGAGACTGATGGCATAAGGCTTCTTTTCCCATTATGAAAGCTCCGTTCATGCGGCCTCGAAGCTACCTGAAAAGCATTGTTGTTGCCGGAGTTTTCCTCACTGCCGCCATGGTTCTGAGAAGAAAATGAGTTTTCTCCTAAGAAACCTTGGGTTTCCAGTTCCTTGTTGGAAGCTCACCCTGCTCTGCTCTATACCTAAAGTGAAAGTCAACGTGAGCCCAAGCTTCGAAGTAAGGCCCTGATTATCCTTGCAAAACGAGAGGCGTGCAGCAGCTCCATGAGGCCTTCATCGGTGTTCTGCTTTAGTTTCAAGGTAGTAAGCTTTTCAACACTCCTAGGGGCCTTGCTTCAGCACCCGTTTCAGTACCAGAACACTGCGTAGAACCAGGAAGCTCTGGTCCTGCGTGTATGCTGCGTGTCAACCTAGAAATTAGAGACTGATGGCACAAGGCTAGTTTTCCCATTATGAAAGCTCCGTTGATGCGGCCCCGAAGCTACCTGAAAAGCACTGTTGTTACCGTGCTATTACTTACAGCCGGCATGGTTCATAGAAGAAAAAGAGTTTTCTCGAAAGAAACCTTGTGCTTCCAGTTCCTAGTTGGAAGCTCACCCTGCTCTGCTCTATACCTAAAGTGAAAGTCAACGTGAGCAGTAGCCTCGAAGTACAGCCCTGCTTATCCTTGCAAAACGGGAGGCGTGCAGCAACTCCATGAGGCCTTCAAGGCTGTTCTGCTTTAGTTTAACGGTAGTAAGCTCTCCAAGACTCTTAGGGACCATGCTTCAGGACCCGTTTCGGTACCAGGACACTGCATAGAGCCAGGAAGCTCTGTTCCTGCGTTTATGCTGCTTGTCGGCCTAGAAATTGGAGACTGATGGCATAAGGCTTGTTTTCCCATTATGAAAGCTCCGTTCATGCGGCCTCGAAGCTACCTGAAAAGCATTGTTGTTGCCGGGGTTTTCCTCACTGCCGGCATGGTTCTGAGAAGAAAATGAGTTTTCTCCTAAGAAACCTTGGGTTTCCAGTTCCTTGTTGGAAGCTCACCCTGCTCTGCTCTATACCTAAAGTGAAAGTCAACGTGAACCCTAGCCTCGAAGTAAGGCTCTGATTTGCCTTGCCAATGGGGAGGTGTGCAGCAGCTCCATGAGGCCTTCATCACTGTTCTGCTTTAGTTTCACGGTAGTAAGCCTTTCAAAACTCCTAGGGTCCTTGCTTCAGCACCCGTTTCCGTACCAGAATACTGAGTAGAGCAAGGAAGCTCTGGTCCTGTTAAGCAACTTCCAGCCCCGTAGGCCTTTTTGGAACACCCCAGTGTTGGCTAGAGAGAACCAACACACTGCACTCTTCCTTGGGAGAGCCAGATTACCTCAGCTCCACACAGGATTCACGAACACACTTCTAGACTGTCCTCCATGCAATGGGTGGAACCTCATTCCCCTAGCTGAACTCTATTGAGAAAAACACTCTGCTTCTAATCCCTTTTCACATTTCACACTTAGAGTCACGCATCCGCAAGGAGGTGGTCGGCTTGCATTCCAAGTACAATTTAAGCACAGTTCTTGGTGTAACACTGCAGGTCCTTTGAAGATGCAAAGGCCCCTCAGTCTCGCTCGCGCATCCTTTGTTTTGGAACTTCGCTGCACGCGGAAAACCGCATGTAGAGAAAAGTTGATTCAGGGAAAGCCCCAGTGGGTATCGTGAATCTCTTTTGACTTGTGAGCATCAACATGTACTTATGCTGCGTGTCAACCTAAAAATGGAAGACTGATGGCACAAAGCTTGTTTTCCCGTTTTGAAAGCTCCATTCATGCGGCCTCGAAGCTACCTGAAAAGCACTGTTGTTACCGTGCTTTTACTTACAGCCGGCATGGCACATAGAAGAAAATGAGTTTTCTCGAAAGAAACCTTGTGCTTCCAGTTCCTAGTTGGAAGCTCACCCTGCTCTGCTCTATACCAAACGTGAAAGTCAATGTGAGCACTAGCCTCGAAGTAAGGCCCTGATTATGCTGGCAAAACGGGAGGCGTGCAGCAGCTCCATGAGGCCTTCATCGCTGTTCTGCTTTAGTTTCACGGTAGTAAGCTTTCCAAGACTCCTAGGGACTTTGCTTAAGCAACCGTTTCGGTACCAGAACACTGCGTAGAGACAGTAAGCTCTGGTCCTGCGTGTATGCTGCGTGTCAACCTAGAAATTGGAGACTGATGGCATAAGGCTTCTTTTCCCATTATGAAAGCTCCGTTCATGCGGCCTTGAAGTTACCTGAAAAGCATTGTTGTTGCCGGAGTTTTCCTCACTGCCGCCATGGTTCTGGAAAGAAAATGAGTTTTCTCCTAAGAAACCTTGGGTTTCCAGTTCCTTGTTGGAAGCTCACCCTGCTCTGCTCTATACCTAAAGTGAAAGTCAACGTGAGCCCAAGCTTCGAAGTAAGGCCCTGATTATCCTTGCAAAACGAGAGGCGTGTAGCAGCTCCATGAGGCCTTCATCGTTGTTCTGCTTTAGTTTCAAGGTAGTAAGCTTTTCAACACTCCTAGGGGCCTTGCTTCAGCACCCGTTTCAGTACCAGAACACTGCGTAGAACCAGGAAGCTCTGCTCCTGCGTGTATGCTGCGTGTCAACCTAGGAATTAGAGACTGATGGCACAAGGCTATTTTTCCCATTATGAAAGCTCCGTTGATACGGCCCCGAAGCTACCTGAAAAGCACTGTTGTTACCGTGCTTTTACTTACAGCCGGCATGGTTCATAGAAGAAAATGAGTTTTCTCGAAAGAAACCTTGTGCTTCCAGTTCCTAGTTGGAAGCTCACCCTGCTCTGCTCTATACCAAAAGTGAAACTCAACGTGAGCAGTAGCCTCGAAGTACAGCCCTGCTTATCCTTGCAAAACGGGAGGCGTGCAGCAACTCCATGAGGCCTTCAAGGCTGTTCTGCTTTAGTTTAACGGTAGTAAGCTCTCCAAGACTCTTAGGGACCGTGCTTCAGAACCCGTTTCGGTACCAGGACACTGCATAGAGCCAGGAAGCTCTGTTCCTGCGTTTATGCTGCTTGTCAGCCTAGAAATTGGAGACTGATGGCATAAGGCTTGTTTTCCCATTATGAAAGCTCCGTTCATGCGGCCTCGAAGCTACCTGAAAAGCATTGTTGTTGCCGGGGTTTTCCTCACTGCCGGCATGGTTCTGAGAAGAAAATGAGTTTTCTCCTAAGAAACCTTGGGTTTCCAGTTCCTTGTTGGAAGCTCACCCTGCTCTGCTCTATACCTAAAGTGAAAGTCAACGTGAACCCTAGCCTCGAAGTAAGGCTCTGATTTGCCTTGCCAATGGGGAGGTGTGCAGCAGCTCCATGAGGCCTTCATCACTGTTCTGCTTTAGTTTCACGGTAGTAAGCCTTTCAAAACTCCTAGGGTCCTTGCTTCAGCACCCGTTTCCGTACCAGAATACTGAGTAGAGCAAGGAAGCTCTGGTCCTGTTAAGCAACTTCCAGGCCCGTAGGCCTTTTTGGAACACCCCAGTGTTGGCTAGAGAGAACCAACACACTGCACTCTTCCTTGGGAGAGCCAGATTACCTCAGCTCCACACAGGATTCACGAACACACTTCTAGACTGTCCTCCATGCAATGGGTGGAACCTCATTCCCCTAGCTGAACTCTATTGAGAAAAACACTCTGCTTCTAATCCCTTTTCACATTTCACACTTAGAGTCACGCATCCGCAAGGAGGTGGTCGGCTTGCATTCCAAGTACAATTTAAGCACAGTTCTTGGTGTAACACTGCAGGTCCTTTGAAGATGCAAAGGCCCCTCAGTCTCGCTCGCGCATCCTTTGTTTTGGAACTTCGCTGCACGCGGAAAACCGCATGTAGAGAAAAGTTGATTCAGGGAAAGCCCCAGTGGGTATCGTGAATCTCTTTTGACTTGTGAGCATCAACATGTACTTATGCTGCGTGTCAACCTAAAAATGGAAGACTGATGGCACAAAGCTTGTTTTCCCGTTTTGAAAGCTCCATTCATGCGGCCTCGAAGCTACCTGAAAAGCACTGTTGTTACCGTGCTTTTACTTACAGCCGGCATGGCACATAGAAGAAAATGAGTTTTCTCGAAAGAAACCTTGTGCTTCCAGTTCCTAGTTGGAAGCTCACCCTGCTCTGCTCTATACCAAACGTGAAAGTCAATGTGAGCACTAGCCTCGAAGTAAGGCCCTGATTATGCTGGCAAAACGGGAGGCGTGCAGCAGCTCCATGAGGCCTTCATCGCTGTTCTGCTTTAGTTTCACGGTAGTAAGCTTTCCAAGACTCCTAGGGACTTTGCTTAAGCAACCGTTTCGGTACCAGAACACTGCGTAGAGACAGTAAGCTCTGGTCCTGCGTGTATGCTGCGTGTCAACCTAGAAATTGGAGACTGATGGCATAAGGCTTCTTTTCCCATTATGAAAGCTCCGTTCATGCGGCCTCGAAGCTACCTGAAAGGCATTATTGTTGCCGGAGTTTTCCTCACTGCAGCCATGGTTCTGAGAAGAAAATGAGTTTTCTCCTAAGAAACCTTGGATTTCCAGTTCCTTGTTGGAAGCTCACCCTGCTCTGCTCTATACCTAAAGTGAAAGTCAACGTGAGCCCAAGCTTCGAAGTAAGGCCCTGATTATCCTTGCAAAACGAGAGGCGTGTAGCAGCTCCATGAGGCCTTCATCGTTGTTCTGCTTTAGTTTCAAGGTAGTAAGCTTTTCAACACTCCTAGGGGCCTTGCTTCAGCACCCGTTTCAGTACCAGAACACTGCGTAGAACCAGGAAGCTCTGCTCCTGCGTGTATGCTGCGTGTCAACCTAGAAATTAGAGACTGATGGCACAAGGCTATTTTTCCCATTATGAAAGCTCCGTTGATACGGTCCCGAAGCTACCTGAAAAGCACTGTTGTTACCGTGCTTTTACTTACAGCCGGCATGGTTCATAGAAGAAAATGAGTTTTCTCGAAAGAAACCTTGTGCTTCCAGTTCTTAGTTGGAAGCTCACCCTGCTCTGCTCTATACCAAAAGTGAAACTCAACGTGAGCAGTAGCCTCGAAGTACAGCCCTGCTTATCCTTGCAAAACGGGAGGCGTGCAGCAACTCCATGAGGCCTTCAAGGCTGTTCTGCTTTAGTTTAACGGTAGTAAGCTCTCCAAGACTCTTAGGGACCATGCTTCAGGACCCGTTTCGGTACCAGGACACTGCATAGAGCCAGGAAGCTCTGTTCCTGCGTTTATGCTGCTTGTCAGCCTAGAAATTGGAGACTGATGGCATAAGGCTTGTTTTCCCATTATGAAAGCTCCGTTCATGCGGCCTCGAAGCTACCTGAAAAGCATTGTTGTTGCCGGGGTTTTCCTCACTGCCGGCATGGTTCTGAGAAGAAAATGAGTTTTCTCCTAAGAAACCTTGGGTTTCCAGTTCCTTGTTGGAAGCTCACCCTGCTCTGCTCTATACCTAAAGTGAAAGTCAACGTGAACCCTAGCCTCGAAGTAAGGCTCTGATTTGCCTTGCCAATGGGGAGGTGTGCAGCAGCTCCATGAGGCCTTCATCACTGTTCTGCTTTAGTTTCACGGTAGTAAGCCTTTCAAAACTCCTAGGGTCCTTGCTTCAGCACCCGTTTCCGTACCAGAATACTGAGTAGAGCAAGGAAGCTCTGGTCCTGTTAAGCAACTTCCAGCCCCGTAGGCCTTTTTGGAACACCCCAGTGTTGGCTAGAGAGAACCAACACACTGCACTCTTCCTTGGGAGAGCCAGATTACCTCAGCTCCACACAGGATTCACGAACACACTTCTAGACTGTCCTCCATGCAATGGGTGGAACCTCATTCCCCTAGCTGAACTCTATTGAGAAAAGCACTCTGCTTCTAATCCCTTTTCACATTTCACACTTAGAGTCACGCATCCGCAAGGAGGTGGTCGGCTTGCATTCCAAGTACAATTTAAGCACAGTTCTTGGTGTAACACTGCAGGTCCTTTGAAGATGCAAAGGCCCCTCAGTCTCGCTCGCGCATCCTTTGTTTTGGAACTTCGCTGCACGCGGAAAACCGCATGTAGAGAAATGTTGATTCAGGGAAAGCCCCAGTGGGTATCGTGAATCTCTTTTGACTTGTGAGCATCAACATGTACTTATGCTGCGTGTCAACCTAAAAATGGAAGACTGATGGCACAAAGCTTGTTTTCCCGTTTTGAAAGCTCCATTCATGCGGCCTCGAAGCTACCTGAAAAGCACTGTTGTTACCGTGCTTTTACTTACAGCCGGCATGGCACATAGAAGAAAATGAGTTTTCTCGAAAGAAACCTTGTGCTTCCAGTTCCTAGTTGGAAGCTCACCCTGCTCTGCTCTATACCAAACGTGAAAGTCAATGTGAGCACTAGCCTCGAAGTAAGGCCCTGATTATGCTGGCAAAACGGGAGGCGTGCAGCAGCTCCATGAGGCCTTCATCGCTGTTCGGCTTTAGTTTCACGGTAGTAAGCTTTCCAAGACTCCTAGGGACTTTGCGTAAGCAACCGTTTCGGTACCAGAACACTGCGTAGAGACAGTAAGCTCTGGTCCTGCGTGTATGCTGCGTGTCAACCTAGAAATTGGAGACTGATGGCATAAGGCTTCTTTTCCCATTATGAAAGCTCCGTTGATGCGGCCCCGAAGCTACCTGAAAAGCATTGTTGTTGCCGGGGTTTTCCTCACTGCCGGCATGGTTCTGAGAAGAAAATGAGTTTTCTCCTGAGAAAGCTAGGGTTTCCAGTTCCTAGTTGGAAGCTCACCCTGCTCTGCTCTATACCTAAAGTGAAAGTCAACGTGAGCAGTAGCCTCGAAGTACAGCCCTGCTTATCCTTGCAAAACGGGAGGCGTGCAGCAACTCCATGAGGCCTTCAAGGCTGTTCTGCTTTAGTTTAACGGTAGTAAGCTCTCCAAGACTCTTAGGGACCATGCTTCAGGACCCGTTTCGGTACCAGGACACTGCATAGAGCCAGGAAGCTCTGTTCCTGCGTATATGCTGCTTGTCAGCCTAGAAATTGGAGACTGATGGCATAAGGCTTGTTTTCCCATTATGAAAGCTCCGTTCATGCGACCTCGAAGCTACCTGAAAAGCATTGTTGTTGCCGGGGTTTTCCTCACTGCCGGCATGGTTCTGAGAAGAAAATGAGTTTTCTCCTAAGAAACCTTGGGTTTCCAGTTCCTTGTTGGAAGCTCACCCTGCTCTGCTCTATACCTAAAGTGAAAGTCAACGTGAACCCTAGCCTCGAAGTAAGGCTCTGATTTGCCTTGCCAATGGGGAGGTGTGCAGCAGCTCCATGAGGCCTTCATCACTGTTCTGCTTTGGTTTCACGGTAGTAAGCCTTTCAAAACTCCTAGGGTCCTTTCTTCAGCACCCGTTTCCGTACCAGAATACTGAGTAGAGCAAGGAAGCTCTGGTCCTGTTAAGCAACTTCCAGCCCCGTAGGCCTTTTTGGAACACCCCAGTGTTGGCTAGAGAGAACCAACACACTGCACTCTTCCTTGGGAGAGCCAGATTACCTCAGCTCCACACAGGATTCACGAACACACTTCTAGACTGTCCTCCATGCAATGGGTGGAACCTCATTCCCCTAGCTGAACTCTATTGAGAAAAACACTCTGCTTCTAATCCCTTTTCACATTTCACACTTAGAGTCACGCATCCGCAAGGAGGTGGTCGGCTTGCATTCCAAGTACAATTTAAGCACAGTTCTTGGTGTAACACTGCAGGTCCTTTGAAGATGCAAAGGCCCCTCAGTCTCGCTCGCGCATCCTTTGTTTTGGAACTTCGCTGCACGCGGAAAACCGCATGTAGAGAAAAGTTGATTCAGGGAAAGCCCCAGTGGGTATCGTGAATCTCTTTTGACTTGTGAGCATCAACATGTACTTATGCTGCGTGTCAACCTAAAAATGGAAGACTGATGGCACAAAGCTTGTTTTCCCGTTTTGAAAGCTCCATTCATGCGGCCTCGAAGCTACCTGAAAAGCACTGTTGTTACCGTGCTTTTACTTACAGCCGGCATGGCACATAGAAGAAAATGAGTTTTCTCGAAAGAAACCTTGTGCTTCCAGTTCCTAGTTGGAAGCTCACCCTGCTCTGCTCTATACCAAACGTGAAAGTCAATGTGAGCACTAGCCTCGAAGTAAGGCCCTGATTATGCTGGCAAAACGGGAGGTGTGCAGCAGCTCCATGAGGCCTTCATCGCTGTTCTGCTTTAGTTTCACGGTAGTAAGCTTTCCAAACTCCTAGGGACTTTGCTTAAGCAACCGTTTCGGTACCAGAACACTGCGTAGAGACAGTAAGCTCTGGTCCTGCGTGTCAACCTAGAAATTGGAGACTGATGGCATAAGGCTTCTTTTCCCATTATGAAAGCTCCGTTGATGCGGCCCCGAAGCTACCTGAAAAGCATTGTTGTTGCCGGGGTTTTCCTCACTGCCGGCATGGTTCTGAGAAGAAAATGAGTTTTCTCCTGAGAAACCTAGGGTTTCCAGTTCCTAGTTGGAAGCTCACCCTGCTCTGCTCTATACCTAAAGTGAAAGTCAACGTGAGCAGTAGCCTCGAAGTACAGCCCTGCTTATCCTTGCAAATCGGGAGGCGTGCAGCAACTCCATGAGGCCTTCAAGGCTGTTCTGCTTTAGTTTAACGGTAGTAAGCTCTCCAAGACTCTTAGGGACCATGCTTCAGGACCCGTTTCGGTACCAGGACACTGCATAGAGCCAGGAAGCTCTGTTCCTGCGTATATGCTGCTTGTCAGCCTAGAAATTGGAGACTGATGGCATAAGGCTTGTTTTCCCATTATGAAAGCTCCGTTCATGCGACCTCGAAGCTACCTGAAAAGCATTGTTGTTGCCGGGGTTTTCCTCACTGCCGGCATGGTTCTGAGAAGAAAATGAGTTTTCTCCTAAGAAACCTTGGGTTTCCAGTTCCTTGTTGGAAGCTCACCCTGCTCTGCTCTATACCTAAAGTGAAAGTCAACGTGAACCCTAGCCTCGAAGTAAGGCTCTGATTTGCCTTGCCAATGGGGAGGTGTGCAGCAGCTCCATGAGGCCTTCATCACTGTTCTGCTTTAGTTTCACGGTAGTAAGCCTTTCAAAACTCCTAGGGTCCTTGCTTCAGCACCCGTTTCCGTACCAGAATACTGAGTAGAGCAAGGAAGCTCTGGTCCTGTTAAGCAACTTCCAGCCCCGTAGGCCTTTTTGGAACACCCCAGTGTTGGCTAGAGAGAACCAACACACTGCACTCTTCCTTGGGAGAGCCAGATTACCTCAGCTCCACACAGGATTCACGAACACACTTCTAGACTGTCCTCCATGCAATGGGTGGAACCTCATTCCCCTAGCTGAACTCTATTGAGAAAAACACTCTGCTTCTAATCCCTTTTCACATTTCACACTTAGAGTCACGCATCCGCAAGGAGGTGGTCGGCTTGCATTCCAAGTACAATTTAAGCACAGTTCTTGGTGTAACACTGCAGGTCCTTTGAAGATGCAAAGGCCCCTCAGTCTCGCTCGCGCATCCTTTGTTTTGGAACTTCGCTGCACGCGGAAAACCGCATGTAGAGAAAAGTTGATTCAGGGAAAGCCCCAGTGGGTATCGTGAATCTCTTTTGACTTGTGAGCATCAACATGTACTTATGCTGCGTGTCAACCTAAAAATGGAAGACTGATGGCACAAAGCTTGTTTTCCCATTTTGAAAGCTCCATTCATGCGGCCTCGAAGCTACCTGAAAAGCACTGTTGTTACCGTGCTTTTACTTACAGCCGGCATGGCACATAGAAGAAAATGAGTTTTCTCGAAAGAAACCTTGTGCTTCCAGTTCCTAGTTGGAAGCTCACCCTGCTCTGCTCTATACCAAACGTGAAAGTCAATGTGAGCACTAGCCTCGAAGTAAGGCCCTGATTATGCTGGCAAAACGGGAGGCGTGCAGCAGCTCCATGAGGCCTTCATCGCTGTTCTGCTTTAGTTTCACGGTAGTAAGCTTTCCAAGACTCCTAGGGACTTTGCTTAAGCAACCGTTTCGGTACCAGAACACTGCGTAGAGACAGTAAGCTCTGGTCCTGCGTGTATGCTGCGTGTCAACCTAGAAATTGGAGACTGATGGCATAAGGCTTCTTTTCCCATTATGAAAGCTCCGTTCATGCGGCCTCGCAGCTACCTGAAAAGCATTGTTGTTGCCGGGGTTTTCCTCACTGCCGGCATGGTTCTGAGAAGAAAATGAGTTTTCTCCTAAGAAACCTTGGGTTTCCAGTTCCTTGTTGGAAGCTCACCCTGCTCTGCTCTATACCTAAAGTGAAAGTCAACGTGAGCCCAAGCTTCGAAGTAAGGCCCTGATTATCCTTGCAAAACGAGAGGCGTGCAGCAGCTCCATGAGGCCTTCATCGTTGTTCTGCTTTAGTTTCAAGGTAGTAAGCTTTTCAACACTCCTAGGGGCCTTGCATCAGCACCCGTTTCAGTACCAGAACACTGCGTAGAACCAGGAAGCTCTGCTCCTGCGTGTATGCTGCGTGTCAACCTAGAAATTAGAGACTGATGGCACAAGGCTAGTTTTCCCATTATGAAAGCTCCGTTGATGCAGCCCCGAAGCTACCTGAAAAGCACTGTTGTTACCGTGCTTTTACTTACAGCCGGCATGTCTCATAGAAGAAAATGAGTTTTCTCGAAAGAAACCTTGTGCTTCCAGTTCCTAGTTGGAAGCTCACCCTGCTCTGCTCTATACCAAAAGTGAAACTCAACGTGAGCAGTAGCCTCGAAGTACAGCCCTGCTTATCCTTGCAAAACGGGAGGCGTGCAGCAACTCCATGAGGCCTTCAAGGCTGTTCTGCTTTAGTTTAACGGTAGTAAGCTCTCCAAGACTCTTAGGAACCATGCTTCAGGACCCGTTTCGGTACCAGGACACTGCATAGAGCCAGGAAGCTCTGTTCCTGCGTTTATGCTGCTTGTCAGCCTAGAAATTGGAGACTGATGGCATAAGGCTTGTTTTCCCATTATGAAAGCTCCGTTCATGCGACCTCGAAGCTACCTGAAAAGCATTGTTGTTGCCGGGGTTTTCCTCACTGCCGGCATGGTTCTGAGAAGAAAATGAGTTTTCTCCTAAGAAACCTTGGGTTTCCAGTTCCTTGTTGGAAGCTCACCCTGCTCTGCGCTATACCTAAAGTGAAAGTCAACGTGAACCCTAGCCTCGAAGTAAGGCTCTGATTTGCCTTGCCAATGGGGAGGTGTGCAGCAGCTCCATGAGGCCTTCATCACTGTTCTGCTTTAGTTTCACGGTAGTAAGCCTTTCAAAACTCCTAGGGTCCTTGCTTCAGCACCCGTTTCCGTACCAGAATACTGAGTAGAGCAAGGAAGCTCTGGTCCTGTTAAGCAACTTCCAGCCCCGTAGGCCTTTTTGGAACACCCCAGTGTTGGCTAGAGAGAACCAACACACTGCACTCTTCCTTGGGAGAGCCAGATTACCTCAGCTCCACACAGGATTCACGAACACACTTCTAGACTGTCCTCCATGCAATGGGTGGAACCTCATTCCCCTAGCTGAACTCTATTGAGAAAAACACTCTGCTTCTAATCCCTTTTCACATTTCACACTTAGAGTCACGCATCCGCAAGGAGGTGGTCGGCTTGCATTCCAAGTACAATTTAAGCACAGTTCTTGGTGTAACACTGCAGGTCCTTTGAAGATGCAAAGGCCCCTCAGTCTCGCTCGCGCATCCTTTGTTTTGGAACTTCGCTGCACGCGGAAAACCGCATGTAGAGAAAAGTTGATTCAGGGAAAGCCCCAGTGGGTATCGTGAATCTCTTTTGACTTGTGAGCATCAACATGTACTTATGCTGCGTGTCAACCTAAAAATGGAAGACTGATGGCACAAAGCTTGTTTTCCCGTTTTGAAAGCTCCATTCATGCGGCCTCGAAGGTACCTGAAAAGCACTGTTGTTACCGTGCTTTTACTTACAGCCGGCATGGCACATAGAAGAAAATGAGTTTTCTCGAAAGAAACCTTGTGCTTCCAGTTCCTAGTTGGAAGCTCACCCTGCTCTGCTCTATACCAAACGTGAAAGTCAATGTGAGCACTAGCCTCGAAGTAAGGCCCTGATTATGCTGGCAAAACGGGAGGTGTGCAGCAGCTCCATGAGGCCTTCATCGCTGTTCTGCTTTAGTTTCACGGTAGTAAGCTTTCCAAGACTCCTAGGGACTTTGCTTAAGCAACCGTTTCGGTACCAGAACACTGCGTAGAGACAGTAAGCTCTGGTCCTGCGTGTATGCTGCGTGTCAACCTAGAAATTGGAGACTGATGGCATAAGGCTTCTTTTCCCATTATGAAAGCTCCGTTCATGCGGCCTTGAAGCTACCTGAAAAGCATTGTTGTTGCCGGAGTTTTCCTCACTGCCGCCATGGTTCTGGAAAGAAAATGAGTTTTCTCCTAAGAAACCTTGGGTTTCCAGTTCCTTGTTGGAAGCTCACCCTGCTCTGCTCTATACCTAAAGTGAAAGTCAACGTGAGCCCAAGCTTCGAAGTAAGGCCCTGATTATCCTTGCAAAACGAGAGGCGTGTAGCAGCTCCATGAGGCCTTCATCGTTGTTCTGCTTTAGTTTCAAGGTAGTAAGCTTTTCAACACTCCTAGGGGCCTTGCTTCAGCACCCGTTTCAGTACCAGAACACTGCGTAGAACCAGGAAGCTCTGCTCCTGCGTGTATGCTGCGTGTCAACCTAGGAATTAGAGACTGATGGCACAAGGCTATTTTTCCCATTATGAAAGCTCCGTTGATACGGCCCCGAAGCTACCTGAAAAGCACTGTTGTTACCGTGCTTTTACTTACAGCCGGCATGGTTCATAGAAGAAAATGAGTTTTCTCGAAAGAAACCTTGTGCTTCCAGTTCCTAGTTGGAAGCTCACCCTGCTCTGCTCTATACCAAAAGTGAAACTCAATGTGAGCAGTAGCCTCGAAGTACAGTCCTGCTTATCCTTGCAAAACGGGAGGCGTGCAGCAACTCCATGAGGCCTTCAAGGCTGTTCTGCTTTAGTTTAACGGTAGTAAGCTCTCCAAGACTCTTAGGGACGGTGCTTCAGAACCCGTTTCGGTACCAGGACACTGCATAGAGCCAGGAAGCTCTGTTCCTGCGTTTATGCTGCTTGTCAGCCTAGAAATTGGAGACTGATGGCATAAGGCTTGTTTTCCCATTATGAAAGCTCCGTTCATGCGGCCTCGAAGCTACCTGAAAAGCATTGTTGTTGCCGGGGTTTTCCTCACTGCCGGCATGGTTCTGAGAAGAAAATGAGTTTTCTCCTAAGAAACCTTGGGTTTCCAGTTCCTTGTTGGAAGCTCACCCTGCTCTGCTCTATACCTAAAGTGAAAGTCAACGTGAACCCTAGCCTCGAAGTAAGGCTCTGATTTGCCTTGCCAATGGGGAGGTGTGCAGCAGCTCCATGAGGCCTTCATCACTGTTCTGCTTTAGTTTCACGGTAGTAAGCCTTTCAAAACTCCTAGGGTCCTTGCTTCAGCACCCGTTTCCGTACCAGAATACTGAGTAGAGCAAGGAAGCTCTGGTCCTGTTAAGCAACTTCCAGCCCCGTAGGCCTTTTTGGAACACCCCAGTGTTGGCTAGAGAGAACCAACACACTGCACTCTTCCTTGGGAGAGCCAGATTACCTCAGCTCCACACAGGATTCACGAACACACTTCTAGACTGTCCTCCATGCAATGGGTGGAACCTCATTCCCCTAGCTGAACTCTATTGAGAAAAACACTCTGCTTCTAATCCCTTTTCACATTTCACACTTAGAGTCACGCATCCGCAAGGAGGTGGTCGGCTTGCATTCCAAGTACAATTTAAGCACAGTTCTTGGTGTAACACTGCAGGTCCTTTGAAGATGCAAAGGCCCCTCAGTCTCGCTCGCGCATCCTTTGTTTTGGAACTTCGCTGCACGCGGAAAACCGCATGTAGAGAAAAGTTGATTCAGGGAAAGCCACAGTGGGTATCGTGAATCTCTTTTGACTTGTGAGCATCAACATGTACTTATGCTGCGTGTCAACCTAAAAATGGAAGACTGATGGCACAAAGCTTGTTTTCCCGTTTTGAAAGCTCCATTCATGCGGCCTCGAAGCTACCTGAAAAGCACTGTTGTTACCGTGCTTTTACTTAGAGTCGGCATGGCACATAGAAGAAAATGAGTTTTCTCGAAAGAAACCTTGTGCTTCCAGTTCCTAGTTGGAAGCTCACCCTGCTCTGCTCTATACCAAACGTGAAAGTCAATGTGAGCACTAGCCTCGAAGTAAGGCCCTGATTATGCTGGCAAAACGGGAGGCGTGCAGCAGCTCCATGAGGCCTTCATCGTTGTTCTGCTTTAGTTTCACAGTAGTAAGCTTTCCAAGACTCCTAGGGACTTTGCTTAAACAACCGTTTCGGTACCAGAACACTGCGTAGAGACAGTAAGCTCTGGTCCTGCGTGTATGCTGCGTGTCAACCTAGAAATTGGAGACTGATGGCATAAGGCTTCTTTTCCCATTATGAAAGCTCCGTTCATGCGGCCTCGAAGCTACCTGAAAAGCATTATTGTTGCCAGAGTTTTCCTCACTGCAGCCATGGTTCTGAGAAGAAAATGAGTTTTCTCCTAAGAAACCTTGGGTTTCCAGTTCCTTGTTGGAAGCTCACCCTGCTCTGCTCTATACCTAAAGTGAAAGTCAACGTGTGCCCAAGCTTCGAAGTAAGGCCCTGATTATCCTTGCAAAACGAGAGGCGTGTAGCAGCTCCATGAGGCCTTCATCGTTGTTCTGCTTTAGTTTCAAGGTAGTAAGCTTTTCAACACTCCTAGGGGCCTTGCTTCAGCACCCGTTTCAGTACCAGAACACTGCGTAGAACCAGGAAGCTCTGCTCCTGCGTGTATGCTGCGTGTCAACCTAGAAATTAGAGACTGATGGCACAAGGCTATTTTTCCCATTATGAAAGCTCCGTTGATACGGTCCCGAAGCTACCTGAAAAGCACTGTTGTTACCGTGCTTTTACTTACAGCCGGCATGGTTCATAGAAGAAAATGAGTTTTCTCGAAAGAAACCTTGTGCTTCCAGTTCCTAGTTGGAAGCTCACCCTGCTCTGCTCTATACCAAAAGTGAAACTCAACGTGAGCAGTAGCCTCGAAGTACAGCCCTGCTTATCCTTGCAAAACGGGAGGCGTGCAGCAACTCCATGAGGCCTTCAAGGCTGTTCTGCTTTAGTTTAACGGTAGTAAGCTCTCCAAGACTCTTAGGGACCATGCTTCAGGACCCGTTTCGGTACCAGGACACTGCATAGAGCCAGGAAGCTCTGTTCCTGCGTTTATGCTGCTTGTCAGCCTAGAAATTGGAGACTGATGGCATAAGGCTTGTTTTCCCATTATGAAAGCTCCGTTCATGCGGCCTCGAAGCTACCTGAAAAGCATTGTTGTTGCCGGGGTTTTCCTCACTGCCGGCATGGTTCTGAGAAGAAAATGAGTTTTCTCCTAAGAAACCTTGGGTTTCCAGTTCCTTGTTGGAAGCTCACCCTGCTCTGCTCTATACCTAAAGTGAAAGTCAACGTGAACCCTAGCCTCGAAGTAAGGCTCTGATTTGCCTTGCCAATGGGGAGGTGTGCAGCAGCTCCATGAGGCCTTCATCACTGTTCTGCTTTAGTTTCACGGTAGTAAGCCTTTCAAAACTCCTAGGGTCCTTGCTTCAGCACCCGTTTCCGTACCAGAATACTGAGTAGAGCAAGGAAGCTCTGGTCCTGTTAAGCAACTTCCAGCCCCGTAGGCCTTTTTGGAACACCCCAGTGTTGGCTAGAGAGAACCAACACACTGCACTCTTCCTTGGGAGAGCCAGATTACCTCAGCTCCACACAGGATTCACGAACACACTTCTAGACTGTCCTCCATGCAATGGGTGGAACCTCATTCCCCTAGCTGAACTCTATTGAGAAAAACACTCTGCTTCTAATCCCTTTTCACATTTCACACTTAGAGTCACGCATCCGCAAGGAGGTGGTCGGCTTGCATTCCAAGTACAATTTAAGCACAGTTCTTGGTGTAACACTGCAGGTCCTTTGAAGATGCAAAGGCCCCTCAGTCTCGCTCGCGCATCCTTTGTTTTGGAACTTCGCTGCACGCGGAAAACCGCATGTAGAGAAAAGTTGATTCAGGGAAAGCCCCAGTGGGTATCGTGAATCTCTTTTGACTTGTGAGCATCAACATGTACTTATGCTGCGTGTCAACCTAAAAATGGAAGACTGATGGCACAAAGCTTGTTTTCCCGTTTTGAAAGCTCCATTCATGCGGCCTCGAAGCTACCTGAAAAGCACTGTTGTTACCGTGCTTTTACTTACAGCCGGCATGGCACATAGAAGAAAATGAGTTTTCTCGAAAGAAACCTTGTGCTTCCAGTTCCTAGTTGGAAGCTCACCCTGCTCTGCTCTATACCAAACGTGAAAGTCAATGTGAGCACTAGCCTCGAAGTAAGGCCCTGATTATGCTGGCAAAACGGGAGGCGTGCAGCAGCTCCATGAGGCCTTCATCGCTGTTCTGCTTTAGTTTCACGGTAGTAAGCTTTCCAAGACTCCTAGGGACTTTGCTTAAGCAACCGTTTCGGTACCAGAACACTGCGTAGAGACAGTAAGCTCTGGTCCTGCGTGTATGCTGCGTGTCAACCTAGAAATTGGAGACTGATGGCATAAGGCTTCTTTTCCCATTATGAAAGCTCCGTTGATGCGGCCCCGAAGCTACCTGAAAAGCATTGTTGTTGCCGGGGTTTTCCTCACTACCGGCATGGTTCTGAGAAGAAAATGAGTTTTCTCCTAAGAAACCTTGGGTTTCCAGTTCCTAGTTGGAAGCTCACCCTGCTCTGCTCTATACCTAAAGTGAAAGTCAACGTGAGCAGTAGCCTCGAAGTACAGCCCTGCTTATCCTTGCAAAACGGGAGGCGTGCAGCAACTCCATGAGGCCTTCAAGGCTGTTCTGCTTTAGTTTAACGGTAGTAAGCTCTCCAAGACTCTTAGGGACCATGCTTCAGGACCCGTTTCCATACCAGGACACTGCATAGAGCCAGGAAGCTCTGTTCCTGCGTATATGCTGCTTGTCAGCCTAGAAATTGGAGACTGATGGCATAAGGCTTGTTTTCCCATTATGAAAGCTCCGTTCATGCGGCCTCGAAGCTACCTGAAAAGCATTGTTGTTGCCGGGGTTTTCCTCACTGCCGGCATGGTTCTGAGAAGAAAATGAGTTTTCTCCTAAGAAACCTTGGGTTTCCAGTTCCTTGTTGGAAGCTCACCCTGCTCTGCTCTATACCTAAAGTGAAAGTCAACGTGAACCCTAGCCTCGAAGTAAGGCTCTGATTTGCCTTGCCAATGGGGAGGTGTGCAGCAGCTCCATGAGGCCTTCATCACTGTTCTGCTTTGGTTTCACGGTAGTAAGCCTTTCAAAACTCCTAGGGTCCTTGCTTCAGCACCCGTTTCCGTACCAGAATACTGAGTAGAGCAAGGAAGCTCTGGTCCTGTTAAGCAACTTCCAGCCCCGTAGGCCTTTTTGAAACACCCCAGTGTTGGCTAGAGAGAACCAACACACTGCACTCTTCCTTGGGAGAGCCAGATTACCTCAGCTCCACACAGGATTCACGAACACACTTCTAGACTGTCCTCCATGCAATGGGTGGAACCTCATTCCCCTAGCTGAACTCTATTGAGAAAAACACTCTGCTTCTAATCCCTTTTCACATTTCACACTTAGAGTCACGCATCCGCAAGGAGGTGGTCGGCTTGCATTCCAAGTACAATTTAAGCACAGTTCTTGGTGTAACACTGCAGGTCCTTTGAAGATGCAAAGGCCCCTCAGTCTCGCTCGCGCATCCTTTGTTTTGGAACTTCGCTGCACGCGGAAAACCGCATGTAGAGAAAAGTTGATTCAGGGAAAGCCCCAGTGGGTATCGTGAATCTCTTTTGACTTGTGAGCATCAACATGTACTTATGCTGCGTGTCAACCTAAAAATGGAAGACTGATGGCACAAAGCTTGTTTTCCCGTTTTGAAAGCTCCATTCATGCGGCCTCGAAGCTACCTGAAAAGCACTGTTGTTACCGTGCTTTTACTTACAGCCGGCATGGCACATAGAAGAAAATGAGTTTTCTCGAAAGAAACCTTGTGCTTCCAGTTCCTAGTTGGAAGCTCACCCTGCTCTGCTCTATACCAAACGTGAAAGTCAATGTGAGCACTAGCCTCGAAGTAAGGCCCTGATTATGCTGGCAAAACGGGAGGCGTGCAGCAGCTCCATGAGGCCTTCATCGCTGTTCTGCTTTAGTTTCACGGTAGTAAGCTTTCCAAGACTCCTAGGGACTTTGCTTAAGCAACCGTTTCGGTACCAGAACACTGCGTAGAGACAGTAAGCTCTGGTCCTGCGTGTATGCTGCGTGTCAACCTAGAAATTGGAGACTGATGGCATAAGGCTTCTTTTCCCATTATGAAAGCTCCGTTGATGCGGCCCCGAAGCTACCTGAAAAGCATTGTTGTTGCCGGGGTTTTCCTCACTACCGGCATGGTTCTGAGAAGAAAATGAGTTTTCTCCTAAGAAACCTTGGGTTTCCAGTTCCTAGTTGGAAGCTCACCCTGCTCTGCTCTATACCTAAAGTGAAAGTCAACGTGAGCAGTAGCCTCGAAGTACAGCCCTGCTTATCCTTGCAAAACGGGAGGCGTGCAGCAACTCCATGAGGCCTTCAAGGCTGTTCTGCTTTAGTTTAACGGTAGTAAGCTCTCCAAGACTCTTAGGGACCATGCTTCAGGACCCGTTTCCATACCAGGACACTGCATAGAGCCAGGAAGCTCTGTTCCTGCGTATATGCTGCTTGTCAGCCTAGAAATTGGAGACTGATGGCATAAGGCTTGTTTTCCCATTATGAAAGCTCCGTTCATGCGGCCTCGAAGCTACCTGAAAAGCATTGTTGTTGCCGGGGTTTTCCTCACTGCCGGCATGGTTCTGAGAAGAAAATGAGTTTTCTCCTAAGAAACCTTGGGTTTCCAGTTCCTTGTTGGAAGCTCACCCTGCTCTGCTCTATACCTAAAGTGAAAGTCAACGTGAACCCTAGCCTCGAAGTAAGGCTCTGATTTGCCTTGCCAATGGGGAGGTGTGCAGCAGCTCCATGAGGCCTTCATCACTGTTCTGCTTTGGTTTCACGGTAGTAAGCCTTTCAAAACTCCTAGGGTCCTTGCTTCAGCACCCGTTTCCGTACCAGAATACTGAGTAGAGCAAGGAAGCTCTGGTCCTGTTAAGCAACTTCCAGCCCCGTAGGCCTTTTTGGAACACCCCAGTGTTGGCTAGAGAGAACCAACACACTGCACTCTTCCTTGGGAGAGCCAGATTACCTCAGCTCCACACAGGATTCACGAACACACTTCTAGACTGTCCTCCATGCAATGGGTGGAACCTCATTCCCCTAGCTGAACTCTATTGAGAAAAACACTCTGCTTCTAATCCCTTTTCACATTTCACACTTAGAGTCACGCATCCGCAAGGAGGTGGTCGGCTTGCATTCCAAGTACAATTTAAGCACAGTTCTTGGTGTAACACTGCAGGTCCTTTGAAGATGCAAAGGCCCCTCAGTCTCGCTCGCGCATCCTTTGTTTTGGAACTTCGCTGCACGCGGAAAACCGCATGTAGAGAAAAGTTGATTCAGGGAAAGCCCCAGTGGGTATCGTGAATCTCTTTTGACTTGTGAGCATCAACATGTACTTATGCTGCGTGTCAACCTAAAAATGGAAGACTGATGGCACAAAGCTTGTTTTCCCGTTTTGAAAGCTCCATTCATGCGGCCTCGAAGCTACCTGAAAAGCACTGTTGTTACCGTGCTTTTACTTACAGCCGGCATGGCACATAGAAGAAAATGAGTTTTCTCGAAAGAAACCTTGTGCTTCCAGTTCCTAGTTGGAAGCTCACCCTGCTCTGCTCTATACCAAACGTGAAAGTCAATGTGAGCACTAGCCTCGAAGTAAGGCCCTGATTATGCTGGCAAAACGGGAGGCGTGCAGCAGCTCCATGAGGCCTTCATCGCTGTTCTGCTTTAGTTTCACGGTAGTAAGCTTTCCAAGACTCCTAGGGACTTTGCTTAAGCAACCGTTTCGGTACCAGAACACTGCGTAGAGACAGTAAGCTCTGGTCCTGCGTGTATGCTGCGTGTCAACCTAGAAATTGGAGACTGATGGCATAAGGCTTCTTTTCCCATTATGAAAGCTCCGTTGATGCGGCCCCGAAGCTACCTGAAAAGCATTGTTGTTGCCGGGGTTTTCCTCACTACCGGCATGGTTCTGAGAAGAAAATGAGTTTTCTCCTAAGAAACCTTGGGTTTCCAGTTCCTAGTTGGAAGCTCACCCTGCTCTGCTCTATACCTAAAGTGAAAGTCAACGTGAGCAGTAGCCTCGAAGTACAGCCCTGCTTATCCTTGCAAAACGGGAGGCGTGCAGCAACTCCATGAGGCCTTCAAGGCTGTTCTGCTTTAGTTTAACGGTAGTAAGCTCTCCAAGACTCTTAGGGACCATGCTTCAGGACCCGTTTCCATACCAGGACACTGCATAGAGCCAGGAAGCTCTGTTCCTGCGTATATGCTGCTTGTCAGCCTAGAAATTGGAGACTGATGGCATAAGGCTTGTTTTCCCATTATGAAAGCTCCGTTCATGCGACCTCGAAGCTACCTGAAAAGCATTGTTGTTGCCGGGGTTTTCCTCACTCCCGGCATGGTTCTGAGAAGAAAATGAGTTTTCTCCTAAGAAACCTTGGGTTTCCAGTTCCTTGTTGGAAGCTCACCCTGCTCTGCTCTATACCTAAAGTGAAAGTCAACGTGAACCCTAGCCTCGAAGTAAGGCTCTGATTTGCCTTGCCAATGGGGAGGTGTGCAGCAGCTCCATGAGGCCTTCATCACTGTTCTGCTTTGGTTTCACGGTAGTAAGCCTTTCAAAACTCCTAGGGTCCTTGCTTCAGCACCCGTTTCCGTACCAGAATACTGAGTAGAGCAAGGAAGCTCTGGTCCTGTTAAGCAACTTCCAGCCCCGTAGGCCTTTTTGGAACACCCCAGTGTTGGCTAGAGAGAACCAACACACTGCACTCTTCCTTGGGAGAGCCAGATTACCTCAGCTCCACACAGGATTCACGAACACACTTCTAGACTGTCCTCCATGCAATGGGTGGAACCTCATTCCCCTAGCTGAACTCTATTGAGAAAAACACTCTGCTTCTAATCCCTTTTCACATTTCACACTTAGAGTCACGCATCCGCAAGGAGGTGGTCGGCTTGCATTCCAAGTACAATTTAAGCACAGTTCTTGGTGTAACACTGCAGGTCCTTTGAAGATGCAAAGGCCCCTCAGTCTCGCTCGCGCATCCTTTGTTTTGGAACTTCGCTGCACGCGGAAAACCGCATGTAGAGAAAAGTTGATTCAGGGAAAGCCCCAGTGGGTATCGTGAATCTCTTTTGACTTGTGAGCATCAACATGTACTTATGCTGCGTGTCAACCTAAAAATGGAAGACTGATGGCACAAAGCTTGTTTTCCCGTTTTGAAAGCTCCATTCATGCGGCCTCGAAGCTACCTGAAAAGCACTGTTGTTACCGTGCTTTTACTTACAGCCGGCATGGCACATAGAAGAAAATGAGTTTTCTCGAAAGAAACCTTGTGCTTCCAGTTCCTAGTTGGAAGCTCACCCTGCTCTGCTCTATACCAAACGTGAAAGTCAATGTGAGCACTAGCCTCGAAGTAAGGCCCTGATTATGCTGGCAAAACGGGAGGTGTGCAGCAGCTCCATGAGGCCTTCATCGCTGTTCTGCTTTAGTTTCACGGTAGTAAGCTTTCCAAGACTCCTAGGGACTTTGCTTAAGCAACCATTTCGGTACCAGAACACTGCGTAGAGACAGTAAGCTCTGGTCCTGCGTGTATGCTGCGTGTCAACCTAGAAATTGGAGACTGATGGCATAAGGCTTCTTTTCCCATTATGAAAGCTCCGTTGATGCGGCCCCGAAGCTACCTGAAAAGCATTGTTGTTGCCGGGGTTTTCCTCACTGCCGGCATGGTTCTGAGAAGAAAATGAGTTTTCTCCTGAGAAACCTAGGGTTTCCAGTTCCTAGTTGGAAGCTCACCCTGCTCTGCTCTATACCTAAAGTGAAAGTCAACGTGAGCAGTAGCCTCGAAGTACAGCCCTGCTTATCCTTGCAAAACGGGAGGCGTGCTGCAACTCCATGAGGCCTTCAAGGCTGTTCTGCTTTAGTTTAACGGTAGTAAGCTCTCCAAGACTCTTAGGGACCATGCTTCAGGACCCGTTTCGGTACCAGGACACTGCATAGAGCCAGGAAGCTCTGTTCCTGCGTATATGCTGCTTGTCAGCCTAGAAATTGGAGACTGATGGCATAAGGCTTGTTTTCCCATTATGAAAGCTCCGTTCATGCGACCTCGAAGCTACCTGAAAAGCATTGTTGTTGCCGGGGTTTTCCTCACTGCCGGCATGGTTCTGAGAAGAAAATGAGTTTTCTCCTAAGAAACCTTGGGTTTCCAGTTCCTTGTTGGAAGCTCACCCTGCTCTGCTCTATACCTAAAGTGAAAGTCAACGTGAACCGTAGCCTCGAAGTAAGGCTCTGATTTGCCTTGCCAATGGGGAGGTGTGCAGCAGCTCCATGAGGCCTTCATCATTGTTCTGCTTTGGTTTCACGGTAGTAAGCCTTTCAAAACTCCTAGGGTCCTTGCTTCAGCACCCGTTTCCGTACCAGAATACTGAGTAGAGCAAGGAAGCTCTGGTCCTGTTAAGCAACTTCCAGCCCCGTAGGCCTTTTTGGAACACCCCAGTGTTGGCTAGAGAGAACCAACACACTGCACTCTTCCTTGGGAGAGCCAGATTACCTCAGCTCCACACAGGATTCACGAACACACTTCTAGACTGTCCTCCATGCAATGGGTGGAACCTCATTCCCCTAGCTGAACTCTATTGAGAAAAACACTCTGCTTCTAATCCCTTTTCACATTTCACACTTAGAGTCACGCATCCGCAAGGAGGTGGTCGGCTTGCATTCCAAGTACAATTTAAGCACAGTTCTTGGTGTAACACTGCAGGTCCTTTGAAGATGCAAAGGCCCCTCAGTCTCGCTCGCGCATCCTTTGTTTTGGAACTTCGCTGCACGCGGAAAACCGCATGTAGAGAAAAGTTGATTCAGGGAAAGCCCCAGTGGGTATCGTGAATCTCTTTTGACTTGTGAGCATCAACATGTACTTATGCTGCGTGTCAACCTAAAAATGGAAGACTGATGGCACAAAGCTTGTTTTCCCGTTTTGAAAGCTCCATTCATGCGGCCTCGAAGCTACCTGAAAAGCACTGTTGTTACCGTGCTTTTACTTACAGCCGGCATGGCACATAGAAGAAAATGAGTTTTCTCGAAAGAAACCTTGTGCTTCCAGTTCCTAGTTGGAAGCTCACCCTGCTCTGCTCTATACCAAACGTGAAAGTCAATGTGAGCACTAGCCTCGAAGTAAGGCCCTGATTATGCTGGCAAAACGGGAGGCGTGCAGCAGCTCCATGAGGCCTTCATCGCTGTTCTGCTTTAGTTTCACGGTAGTAAGCTTTCCAAGACTCCTAGGGACTTTGCTTAAGCAACCGTTTCGGTACCAGAACACTGCGTAGAGACAGTAAGCTCTGGTCCTGCGTGTATGCTGCGTGTCAACCTAGAAATTGGAGACTGATGGCATAAGGCTTCTTTTCCCATTATGAAAGCTCCGTTCATGCGGCCTCGAAGCTACCTGAAAAGCATTATTGTTGCCGGAGTTTTCCTCACTGCAGCCATGGTTCTGAGAAGAAAATGAGTTTTCTCCTAAGAAACCTTGGGTTTCCAGTTCCTTGTTGGAAGCTCACCCTGCTCTGCTCTATACCTAAAGTGAAAGTCAACGTGAGCCCAAGCTTCGAAGTAAGGCCCTGATTATCCTTGCAAAACGAGAGGCGTGCAGCAGCTCCATGAGGCCTTCATCCTTGTTCTGCTTTAGTTTCAAGGTAGTAAGCTTTTCAACACTCCTAGGGGCCTTGCTTCAGCACCCGTTTCAGTACCAGAACACTGCGTAGAACCAGGAAGCTCTGCTCCTGCGTGTATGCTGCGTGTCAACGTAGAAATTAGAGACTGATGGCACAAGGCTATTTTTCCCATTATGAAAGCTCCGTTGATACGGTCCCGAAGCTACCTGAAAAGCACTGTTGTTACCGTGCTTTTACTTACAGCCGGCATGGTTCATAGAAGAAAATGAGTTTTCTCGAAAGAAACCTTGTGCTTCCAGTTCCTAGTTGGAAGCTCACCCTGCTCTGCTCTATACCACAAGTGAAACTCAACGTGAGCAGTAGCCTCGAAGTACAGCCCTGCTTATCCTTGCAAAACGGGAGGCGTGCAGCAACTCCATGAGGCCTTCAAGGCTGTTCTGCTTTAGTTTAACGGTAGTAAGCTCTCCAAGACTCTTAGGGACCATGCTTCAGGACCCGTTTCGGTACCAGGACACTGCATAGAGCCAGGAAGCTCTGTTCCTGTGTTTATGCTGCTTGTCAGCCTAGAAATTGGAGACTGATGGCATAAGGCTTGTTTTCCCATTATGAAAGCTCCGTTCATGCGGCCTCGAAGCTACCTGAAAAGCATTGTTGTTGCCGGGGTTTTCCTCACTGCCGGCATGGTTCTGAGAAGAAAATGAGTTTTCTCCTAAGAAACCTTGGGTTTCCAGTTCCTTGTTGGAAGCTCACCCTGCTCTGCTCTATACCTAAAGTGAAAGTCAACGTGAACCGTAGCTTCGAAGTAAGGCTCTGATTTGCCTTGCCAATGGGGAGGTGTGCAGCAGCTCCATGAGGCCTTCATCACTGTTCTGCTTTAGTTTCACGGTAGTAAGCCTTTCAAAACTCCTAGGGTCCTTGCTTCAGCACCCGTTTCCGTACCAGAATACTGAGTAGAGCAAGGAAGCTCTGGTCCTGTTAAGCAACTTCCAGCCCCGTAGGCCTTTTTGGAACACCCCAGTGTTGGCTAGAGAGAACCAACACACTGCACTCTTCCTTGGGAGAGCCAGATTACCTCAGCTCCACACAGGATTCACGAACACACTTCTAGACTGTCCTCCATGCAATGGGTGGAACCTCATTCCCCTAGCTGAACTCTATTGAGAAAAACACTCTGCTTCTAATCCCTTTTCACATTTCACACTTAGAGTCACGCATCCGCAAGGAGGTGGTCGGCTTGCATTCCAAGTACAATTTAAGCACAGTTCTTGGTGTAACACTGCAGGTCCTTTGAAGATGCAAAGGCCCCTCAGTCTCGCTCGCGCATCCTTTGTTTTGGAACTTCGCTGCACGCGGAAAACCGCATGTAGAGAAAAGTTGATTCAGGGAAAGCCCCAGTGGGTATCGTGAATCTCTTTTGACTTGTGAGCATCAACATGTACTTATGCTGCGTGTCAACCTAAAAATGGAAGACTGATGGCACAAAGCTTGTTTTCCCGTTTTGAAAGCTCCATTCATGCGGCCTCGAAGCTACCTGAAAAGCACTGTTGTTACCGTGCTTTTACTTACAGCCGGCATGGCACATAGAAGAAAATGAGTTTTCTCGAAAGAAACCTTGTGCTTCCAGTTCCTAGTTGGAAGCTCACCCTGCTCTGCTCTATACCAAACGTGAAAGTCAATGTGAGCACTAGCCTCGAAGTAAGGCCCTGATTATGCTGGCAAAACGGGAGGCGTGCAGCAGCTCCATGAGGCCTTCATCGCTGTTCTGCTTTAGTTTCACGGTAGTAAGCTTTCCAAGACTCCTAGGGACTTTGCTTAAGCAACCGTTTCGGTACCAGAACACTGCGTAGAGACAGTAAGCTCTGGTCCTGCGTGTATGCTGCGTGTCAACCTAGAAATTGGAGACTGATGGCATAAGGCTTCTTTTCCCATTATGAAAGCTCCGTTGATGCGGCCCCGAAGCTACCTGAAAAGCATTGTTGTTGCCGGGGTTTTCCTCACTACCGGCATGGTTCTGAGAAGAAAATGAGTTTTCTCCTAAGAAACCTTGGGTTTCCAGTTCCTAGTTGGAAGCTCACCCTGCTCTGCTCTATACCTAAAGTGAAAGTCAACGTGAGCAGTAGCCTCGAAGTACAGCCCTGCTTATCCTTGCAAAACGGGAGGCGTGCAGCAACTCCATGAGGCCTTCAAGGCTGTTCTGCTTTAGTTTAACGGTAGTAAGCTCTCCAAGACTCTTAGGGACCATGCTTCAGGACCCGTTTCCATACCAGGACACTGCATAGAGCCAGGAAGCTCTGTTCCTGCGTATATGCTGCTTGTCAGCCTAGAAATTGGAGACTGATGGCATAAGGCTTGTTTTCCCATTATGAAAGCTCCGTTCATGCGACCTCGAAGCTACCTGAAAAGCATTGTTGTTGCCGGGGTTTTCCTCACTGCCGGCATGGTTCTGAGAAGAAAATGAGTTTTCTCCTAAGAAACCTTGGGTTTCCAGTTCCTTGTTGGAAGCTCACCCTGCTCTGCTCTATACCTAAAGTGAAAGTCAACGTGAACCCTAGCCTCGAAGTAAGGCTCTGATTTGCCTTGCCAATGGGGAGGTGTGCAGCAGCTCCATGAGGCCTTCATCACTGTTCTGCTTTGGTTTCACGGTAGTAAGCCTTTCAAAACTCCTAGGGTCCTTGCTTCAGCACCCGTTTCCGTACCAGAATACTGAGTAGAGCAAGGAAGCTCTGGTCCTGTTAAGCAACTTCCAGCCCCGTAGGCCTTTTTGGAACACCCCAGTGTTGGCTAGAGAGAACCAACACACTGCACTCTTCCTTGGGAGAGCCAGATTACCTCAGCTCCACACAGGATTCACGAACACACTTCTAGACTGTCCTCCATGCAATGGGTGGAACCTCATTCCCCTAGCTGAACTCTATTGAGAAAAACACTCTGCTTCTAATCCCTTTTCACATTTCACACTTAGAGTCACGCATCCGCAAGGAGGTGGTCGGCTTGCATTCCAAGTACAATTTAAGCACAGTTCTTGGTGTAACACTGCAGGTCCTTTGAAGATGCAAAGGCCCCTCAGTCTCGCTCGCGCATCCTTTGTTTTGGAACTTCGCTGCACGCGGAAAACCGCATGTAGAGAAAAGTTGATTCAGGGAAAGCCCCAGTGGGTATCGTGAATCTCTTTTGACTTGTGAGCATCAACATGTACTTATGCTGCGTGTCAACCTAAAAATGGAAGACTGATGGCACAAAGCTTGTTTTCCCGTTTTGAAAGCTCCATTCATGCGGCCTCGAAGCTACCTGAAAAGCACTGTTGTTACCGTGCTTTTACTTACAGCCGGCATGGCACATAGAAGAAAATGAGTTTTCTCGAAAGAAACCTTGTGCTTCCAGTTCCTAGTTGGAAGCTCACCCTGCTCTGCTCTATACCAAACGTGAAAGTCAATGTGAGCACTAGCCTCGAAGTAAGGCCCTGATTATGCTGGCAAAACGGGAGGCGTGCAGCAGCTCCATGAGGCCTTCATCGCTGTTCTGCTTTAGTTTCACGGTAGTAAGCTTTCCAAGACTCCTAGGGACTTTGCTTAAGCAACCGTTTCGGTACCAGAACACTGCGTAGAGACAGTAAGCTCTGGTCCTGCGTGTATGCTGCGTGTCAACCTAGAAATTGGAGACTGATGGCATAAGGCTTCTTTTCCCATTATGAAAGCTCCGTTCATGCGGCCTCGAAGCTACCTGAAAAGCATTGTTGTTGCCGGGGTTTTCCTCACTGCCGGCATGGTTCTGAGAAGAAAATGAGTTTTCTCCTAAGAAACCTTGGGTTTCCAGTTCCTTGTTGGAAGCTCACCCTGCTCTGCTCTATACCTAAAGTGAAAGTCAACGTGAGCCCAAGCTTCGAAGTAAGGCCCTGATTATCCTTGCAAAACGAGAGGCGTGCAGCAGCTCCATGAGGCCTTCATCGTTGTTCTGCTTTAGTTTCAAGGTAGTAAGCTTTTCAACACTCCTAGGGGCCTTGCTTCAGCACCCGTTTCAGTACCAGAACACTGCGTAGAACCAGGAAGCTCTGCTCCTGCGTGTATGCTGCGTGTCAACGTAGAAATTAGAGACTGATGGCACAAGGCTATTTTTCCCATTATGAAAGCTCCGTTGATACGGCCCCGAAGCTACCTGAAAAGCACTGTTGTTACCGTGCTTTTACTTACAGCCGGCATGGTTCATAGAAGAAAATGAGTTTTCTCGAAAGAAACCTTGTGCTTCCAGTTCCTAGTTGGAAGCTTACCCTGCTCTGCTCTATACCAAAAGTGAAACTCAACGTGAGCAGTAGCCTCGAAGTACAGCCCTGCTTATCCTTGCAAAACGGGAGGCGTGCAGCAACTCCATGAGGCCTTCAAAGCTGTTCTGCTTTAGTTTAACGGTAGTAAGCTCTCCAAGACTCTTAGGGACCATGCTTCAGGACCCGTTTCGGTACCAGGACACTGCATAGAGCCAGGAAGCTCTGTTCCTGCGTTTATGCTGCTTGTCAGCCTAGAAATTGGAGACTGATGGCATAAGGCTTGTTTTCCCATTATGAAAGCTCCGTTCATGCGGCCTCGAAGCTACCTGAAAAGCATTGTTGTTGCCGGGGTTTTCCTCACTGCCGGCATGGTTCTGAGAAGAAAATGAGTTTTCTCCTAAGAAACCTTGGGTTTCCAGTTCCTTGTTGGAAGCTCACCCTGCTCTGCTCTATACCTAAAGTGAAAGTCAACGTGAACCGTAGCCTCAAAGTAAGGCTCTGATTTGCCTTGCCAATGGGGAGGTGTGCAGCAGCTCCATGAGGCCTTCATCACTGTTCTGCTTTAGTTTCACGGTAGTAAGCCTTTCAAAACTCCTAGGGTCCTTGCTTCAGCACCCGTTTCCGTACCAGAATACTGAGTAGAGCAAGGAAGCTCTGGTCCTGTTAAGCAACTTCCAGCCCCGTAGGCCTTTTTGGAACACCCCAGTGTTGGCTAGAGAGAACCAACACACTGCACTCTTCCTTGGGAGAGCCAGATTACCTCAGCTCCACACAGGATTCACGAACACACTTCTAGACTGTCCTCCATGCAATGGGTGGAACCTCATTCCCCTAGCTGAACTCTATTGAGAAAAACACTCTGCTTCTAATCCCTTTTCACATTTCACACTTAGAGTCACGCATCCGCAAGGAGGTGGTCGGCTTGCATTCCAAGTACAATTTAAGCACAGTTCTTGGTGTAACACTGCAGGTCCTTTGAAGATGCAAAGGCCCCTCAGTCTCGCTCGCGCATCCTTTGTTTTGGAAATTCGCTGCACGCGGAAAACCGCATGTAGAGAAAAGTTGATTCAGGGAAAGCCCCAGTGGATATCGTGAATCTCTTTTGACTTGTGAGCATCAACATGTACTTATGCTGCGTGTCAACCTAAAAATGGAAGACTGATGGCACAAAGCTTGTTTTCCCGTTTTGAAAGCTCCATTCATGCGGCCTCGAAGCTACCTGAAAAGCACTGTTGTTACCGTGCTTTTACTTACAGCCGGCATGGCACATAGAAGAAAATGAGTTTTCTCGAAAGAAACCTTGTGCTTCCAGTTCCTAGTTGGAAGCTCACCCTGCTCTGCTCTATACCAAACGTGAAAGTCAATGTGAGCACTAGCCTCGAAGTAAGGCCCTGATTATGCTGGCAAAACGGGAGGCGTGCAGCAGCTCCATGAGGCCTTCATCGCTGTTCTGCTTTAGTTTCACGGTAGTAAGCGTTCCAAGACTCCTAGGGACTTTGCTTAAGCAACAGTTTCGGTACCAGAACACTGCGTAGAGACAGTAAGCTCTGGTCCTGCGTGTATGCTGCGTGTCAACCTAGAAATTGGAGACTGATGGCATAAGGCTTCTTTTCCCATTATGAAAGCTCCGTTGATGCGGCCCCGAAGCTACCTGAAAAGCATTGTTGTTGCCGGGGTTTTCCTCACTACCGGCATGGTTCTGAGAAGAAAATGAGTTTTCTCCTAAGAAACCTTGGGTTTCCAGTTCCTAGTTGGAAGCTCACCCTGCTCTGCTCTATACCTAAAGTGAAAGTCAACGTGAGCAGTAGCCTCGAAGTACAGCCCTGCTTATCCTTGCAAAACGGGAGGCGTGCAGCAACTCCATGAGGCCTTCAAGGCTGTTCTGCTTTAGTTTAACGGTAGTAAGCTCTCCAAGACTCTTAGGGACCATGCTTCAGGACCCGTTTCCATACCAGGACACTGCATAGAGCCAGGAAGCTCTGTTCCTGCGTTTATGCTGCTTGTCAGCCTAGAAATTGGAGACTGATGGCATAAGGCTTGTTTTCCCATTATGAAAGCTCCGTTCATGCGACCTCGAAGCTACCTGAAAAGCATTGTTGTTGCCGGGGTTTTCCTCACTGCCGGCATGGTTCTGAGAAGAAAATGAGTTTTCTCCTAAGAAACCTTGGGTTTCCAGTTCCTTGTTGGAAGCTCACCCTGCTCTGCGCTATACCTAAAGTGAAAGTCAACGTGAACCCTAGCCTCGAAGTAAGGCTCTGATTTGCCTTGCCAATGGGGAGGTGTGCAGCAGCTCCATGAGGCCTTCATCACTGTTCTGCTTTAGTTTCACGGTAGTAAGCCTTTCAAAACTCCTAGGGTCCTTGTTTCAGCACCCGTTTCCGTACCAGAATACTGAGTAGAGCAAGGAAGCTCTGGTCCTGTTAAGCAACTTCCAGCCCCGTAGGCCTTTTTGGAACACCCCAGTGTTGGCTAGAGAGAACCAACACACTGCACTCTTCCTTGGGAGAGCCAGATTACCTCAGCTCCACACAGGATTCACGAACACACTTCTAGACTGTCCTCCATGCAATGGGTGGAACCTCATTCCCCTAGCTGAACTCTATTGAGAAAAACACTCTGCTTCTAATCCCTTTTCACATTTCACACTTAGAGTCACGCATCCGCAAGGAGGTGGTCGGCTTGCATTCCAAGTACAATTTAAGCACAGTTCTTGGTGTAACACTGCAGGTCCTTTGAAGATGCAAAGGCCCCTCAGTCTCGCTCGCGCATCCTTTGTTTTGGAACTTCGCTGCACGCGGAAAACCGCATGTAGAGAAAAGTTGATTCAGGGAAAGCCCCAGTGGGTATCGTGAATCTCTTTTGACTTGTGAGCATCAACATGTACTTATGCTGCGTGTCAACCTAAAAATGGAAGACTGATGGCACAAAGCTTGTTTTCCCGTTTTGAAAGCTCCATTCATGCGGCCTCGAAGCTACCTGAAAAGCACTGTTGTTACCGTGCTTTTACTTACAGCCGGCATGGCACATAGAAGAAAATGAGTTTTCTCGAAAGAAACCTTGTGCTTCCAGTTCCTAGTTGGAAGCTCACCCTGCTCTGCTCTATACCAAACGTGAAAGTCAATGTGAGCACTAGCCTTGAAGTAAGGCCCTGATTATGCTGGCAAAACGGGAGGTGTGCAGCAGCTCCATGAGGCCTTCATCGCTGTTCTGCTTTAGTTTCACGGTAGTAAGCTTTCCAAGACTCCTAGGGACTTTGCTTAAGCAACCGTTTCGGTACCAGAACACTGCGTAGAGACAGTAAGCTCTGGTCCTGCGTGTATGCTGCGTGTCAACCTAGAAATTGGAGACTGATGGCATAAGGCTTCTTTTCCCATTATGAAAGCTCCGTTGATGCGGCCCCGAAGCTACCTGAAAAGCATTGTTGTTGCCGGGGTTTTCCTCACTGCCGGCATGGTTCTGAGAAGAAAATGAGTTTTCTCCTGAGAAACCTAGGGTTTCCAGTTCCTAGTTGGAAGCTCACCCTGCTCTGCTCTATACCTAAAGTGAAAGTCAACGTGAGCAGTAGCCTCGAAGTACAGCCCTGCTTATCCTTGCAAAACGGGAGGCGTGCTGCAACTCCATGAGGCCTTCAAGGCTGTTCTGCTTTAGTTTAACGGTAGTAAGCTCTCCAAGACTCTTAGGGACCATGCTTCAGGACCCGTTTCGGTACCAGGACACTGCATAGAGCCAGGAAGCTCTGTTCCTGCGTATATGCTGCTTGTCAGCCTAGAAATTGGAGACTGATGGCATAAGGCTTGTTTTCCCATTATGAAAGCTCCGTTCATGCGGCCTCGAAGCTACCTGAAAAGCATTGTTGTTGCCGGGGTTTTCCTCACTGCCGGCATGGTTCTGAGAAGAAAATGAGTTTTCTCCTAAGAAACCTTGGGTTTCCAGTTCCTTGTTGGAAGCTCACCCTGCTCTGCTCTATACCTAAAGTGAAAGTCAACGTGAACCCTAGCCTCGAAGTAAGGCTCTGATTTGCCTTGCCAATGGGGAGGTGTGCAGCAGCTCCATGAGGCCTTCATCACTGTTCTGCTTTAGTTTCACGGTAGTAAGCCTTTCAAAACTCCTAGGGTCCTTGCTTCAGCACCCGTTTCCGTACCAGAATACTGAGTAGAGCAAGGAAGCTCTGGTCCTGTTAAGCAACTTCCAGCCCCGTAGGCCTTTTTGGAACACCCCAGTGTTGGCTAGAGAGAACCAACACACTGCACTCTTCCTTGGGAGAGCCAGATTACCTCAGCTCCACACAGGATTCACGAACACACTTCTAGACTGTCCTCCATGCAATGGGTGGAACCTCATTCCCCTAGCTGAACTCTATTGAGAAAAACACTCTGCTTCTAATCCCTTTTCACATTTCACACTTAGAGTCACGCATCCGCAAGGAGGTGGTCGGCTTGCATTCCAAGTACAATTTAAGCACAGTTCTTGGTGTAACACTGCAGGTCCTTTGAAGATGCAAAGGCCCCTCAGTCTCGCTCGCGCATCCTTTGTTTTGGAACTTCGCTGCACGCGGAAAACCGCATGTAGAGAAAAGTTGATTCAGGGAAAGCCCCAGTGGGTATCGTGAATCTCTTTTGACTTGTGAGCATCAACATGTAATTATGCTGCGTGTCAACCTAAAAATGGAAGACTGATGGCACAAAGCTTGTTTTCCCGTTTTGAAAGCTCCATTCATGCGGCCTCGAAGCTACCTGAAAAGCACTGTTGTTACCGTGCTTTTACTTACAGCCGGCATGGCACATAGAAGAAAATGAGTTTTCTCGAAAGAAACCTTGTGCTTCCAGTTCCTAGTTGGAAGCACACCCTGCTCTGCTCTATACCAAACGTGAAAGTCAATGTGAGCACTAGCCTCGAAGTAAGGCCCTGATTATGCTGGCAAAACGGGAGGCGTGCAGCAGCTCCATGAGGCCTTCATCGCTGTTCTGCTTTAGTTTCACGGTAGTAAGCGTTCCAAGACTCCTAGGGACTTTGCTTAAGCAACCGTTTCGGTACCAGAACACTGCGTAGAGACAGTAAGCTCTGGTCCTGCGTGTATGCTGCGTGTCAACCTAGAAATTGGAGACTGATGGCATAAGGCTTCTTTTCCCATTATGAAAGCTCCGTTCATGCGGCCTCGAAGCTACCTGAAAAGCATTGTTGTTGCCGGGGTTTTCCTCACTGCCGGCATGGTTCTGAGAAGAAAATGAGTTTTCTCCTAAGAAACCTTGGGTTTCCAGTTCCTTGTTGGAAGCTCACCCTGCTCTGCTCTATACCTAAAGTGAAAGTCAACGTGAGCCCAAGCTTCGAAGTAAGGCCCTGATTATCCTTGCAAAACGAGAGGCGTGCAGCAGCTCCATGAGGCCTTCATCGTTGTTCTGCTTTAGTTTCAAGGTAGTAAGCTTTTCAACACTCCTAGGGGCCTTGCATCAGCACCCGTTTCAGTACCAGAACACTGCGTAGAACCAGGAAGCTCTGCTCCTGCGTGTATGCTGCGTGTCAACCTAGAAATTAGAGACTGATGGCACAAGGCTAGTTTTCCCATTATGAAAGCTCCGTTGATGCGGCCCCGAAGCTACCTGAAAAGCACTGTTGTTACCGTGCTTTTACTTACAGCCGGCATGTCTCATAGAAGAAAATGAGTTTTCTCGAAAGAAACCTTGTGCTTCCAGTTCCTAGTTGGAAGCTCACCCTGCTCTGCTCTATACCAAAAGTGAAACTCAACGTGAGCAGTAGCCTCGAAGTACAGCCCTGCTTATCCTTGCAAAACGGGAGGCGTGCAGCAACTCCATGAGGCCTTCAAGGCTGTTCTGCTTTAGTTTAACGGTAGTAAGCTCTCCAAGACTCTTAGGGACCATGCTTCAGGACCCGTTTCGGTACCAGGACACTGCATAGAGCCAGGAAGCTCTGTTCCTGCGTTTATGCTGCTTGTCAGCCTAGAAATTGGAGACTGATGGCATAAGGCTTGTTTTCCCATTATGAAAGCTCCGTTCATGCGGCCTCGAAGCTACCTGAAAAGCATTGTTGTTGCCGGGGTTTTCCTCACTGCCGGCATGGTTCTGAGAAGAAAATGAGTTTTCTCCTAAGAAACCTTGGGTTTCCAGTTCCTTGTTGGAAGCTCACCCTGCTCTGCTCTATACCTAAAGTGAAAGTCAACGTGAACCCTAGCCTCGAAGTAAGGCTCTGATTTGCCTTGCCAATGGGGAGGTGTGCAGCAGCTCCATGAGGCCTTCATCACTGTTCTGCTTTAGTTTCACGGTAGTAAGCCTTTCAAAACTCCTAGGGTCCTTGCTTCAGCACCCGTTTCCGTACCAGAATACTGAGTAGAGCAAGGAAGCTCTGGTCCTGTTAAGCAACTTCCAGGCCCGTAGGCCTTTTTGGAACACCCCAGTGTTGGCTAGAGAGAACCAACACACTGCACTCTTCCTTGGGAGAGTCAGATTACCTCAGCTCCACACAGGATTCACGAACACACTTCTAGACTGTCCTCCATGCAATGGGTGGAACCTCATTCCCCTAGCTGAACTCTATTGAGAAAAACACTCTGCTTCTAATCCCTTTTCACATTTCACACTTAGAGTCACGCATCCGCAAGGAGGTGGTCGGCTTGCATTCCAAGTACAATTTAAGCACAGTTCTTGGTGTAACACTGCAGGTCCTTTGAAGATGCAAAGGCCCCTCAGTCTCGCTCGCGCATCCTTTGTTTTGGAATTTCGCTGCACGCGGAAAACCGCATGTAGAGAAAAGTTGATTCAGGGAAAGCCCCAGTGGGTATCGTGAATCTCTTTTGACTTGTGAGCATCAACATGTACTTATGCTGCGTGTCAACCTAAAAATGGAAGACTGATGGCACAAAGCTTGTTTTCCCGTTTTGAAAGCTCCATTCATGCGGCCTCGAAGCTACCTGAAAAGCACTGTGGTTACCGTGCTTTTACTTACAGCCGGCATGGCACATGGAAGAAAATGAGTTTTCTCGAAAGAAACCTTGTGCTTCCAGTTCCTAGTTGGAAGCTCACCCTGCTCTGCTCTATACCAAACGTGAAAGTCAATGTGAGCATTAGCCTCGAAGTAAGGCCCTGATTATGCTGGCAAAACGGGAGGCGTGCAGTAGCTCCATGAGGCCTTCATCGCTGTTCTGCTTTAGTTTCACGGTAGTAAGCTTTCCAAGACTCCTAGGGACTTTGCTTAAGCAACCGTTTCGGTACCAGAACACTGCGTAGAGACAGTAAGCTCTGGTCCTGCGTGTATGCTGCGTGTCAACCTAGAAATTGGAGACTGATGGCATAAGGCTTCTTTTCCCATTATGAAAGCTCCGTTCATGCGGCCTCGAAGCTACCTGAAAAGCATTGTTGTTGCCGGAGTTTTCCTCACTGCCGCCAAGGTTCTGAGAAGAAAATGAGTTTTCTCCTAAGAAACCTTGGGTTTCCAGTTCCTTGTTGGAAGCTCACCCTGCTCTGCTCTATACCTAAAGTGAAAGTCAACGTGAGCCCAAGCTTCGAAGTAAGGCCCTGATTATCCTTGCAAAACGAGAGGCGTGCAGCAGCTCCATGAGGCCTTCATCGTTGTTCTGCTTTAGTTTCAAGGTAGTAAGCTTTTCAACACTCCTAGGGGCCTTGCTTCAGCACCCGTTTCAGTACCAGAACACTGCGTAGAACCAGGAAGCTCTGCTCCTGCGTGTATGCTGCGTGTCAACGTAGAAATTAGAGACTGATGGCACAAGGCTATTTTTCCCATTATGAAAGCTCCGTTGATACGGCCCCGAAGCTACCTGAAAAGCACTGTTGTTACCGTGCTTTTACTTACAGCCGGCATGGTTCATAGAAGAAAATGAGTTTTCTCGAAAGAAACCTTGTGCTTCCAGTTCCTAGTTGGAAGCTCACCCTGCTCTGCTCTATACCAAAAGTGAAACTCAACGTGAGCAGTAGCCTCGAAGTACAGCCCTGCTTATCCTTGCAAAACGGGAGGCGTGCAGCAACTCCATGAGGCCTTCAAGGCTGTTCTGCTTTAGTTTAACGGTAGTAAGCTCTCCAAGACTCTTAGGGACCATGCTTCAGGACCCGTTTCGGTACCAGGACACTGCATAGAGCCAGGAAGCTCTGTTCCTGCGTTTATGCTGCTTGTCAGCCTAGAAATTGGAGACTGATGGCATAAGGCTTGTTTTCCCATTATGAAAGCTCCGTTCATGCGGCCTCGAAGCTACCTGAAAAGCATTGTTGTTGCCGGGGTTTTCCTCACTGCCGGCATGGTTCTGAGAAGAAAATGAGTTTTCTCCTAAGAAACCTTGGGTTTCCAGTTCCTTGTTGGAAGCTCACCCTGCTCTGCTCTATACCTAAAGTGAAAGTCAACGTGAACCCTAGCCTCGAAGTAAGGCTCTGATTTGCCTTGCCAATGGGGAGGTGTGCAGCAGCTCCATGAGGCCTTCATCACTGTTCTGCTTTAGTTTCACGGTAGTAAGCCTTTCAAAACTCCTAGGGTCCTTGCTTCAGCACCCGTTTCCGTACCAGAATACTGAGTAGAGCAAGGAAGCTCTGGTCCTGTTAAGCAACTTCCAGCCCCGTAGGCCTTTTTGGAACACCCCAGTGTTGGCTAGAGAGAACCAACACACTGCACTCTTCCTTGGGAGAGCCAGATTACCTCAGCTCCACACAGGATTCACGAACACACTTCTAGACTGTCCTCCATGCAATGGGTGGAACCTCATTCCCCTAGCTGAACTCTATTGAGAAAAACACTCTGCTTCTAATCCCTTTTCACATTTCACACTTAGAGTCACGCATCCGCAAGGAGGTGGTCGGCTTGCATTCCAAGTACAATTTAAGCACAGTTCTTGGTGTAACACTGCAGGTCCTTTGAAGATGCAAAGGCCCCTCAGTCTCGCTCGCGCATCCTTTGTTTTGGAACTTCGCTGCACGCGGAAAAACGCATGTAGAGAAAAGTTGATTCAGGGAAAGCCCCAGTGGGTATCGTGAATCTCTTTTGACTTGTGAGCATCAACATGTACTTATGCTGCGTGTCAACCTAAAAATGGAAGACTGATGGCACAAAGCTTGTTTTCCCGTTTTGAAAGCTCCATTCATGCGGCCTCGAAGCTACCTGAAAAGCACTGTTGTTACCGTGCTTTTACTTACAGCCGGCATGGCACATAGAAGAAAATGAGTTTTCTCGAAAGAAACCTTGTGCTTCCAGTTCCTAGTTGGAAGCTCACCCTGCTCTGCTCTATACCAAACGTGAAAGTCAATGTGAGCACTAGCCTCGAAGTAAGGCCCTGATTATGCTGGCAAAACGGGAGGCGTGCAGCAGCTCCATGAGGCCTTCATCGCTGTTCTGCTTTAGTTTCACGGTAGTAAGCTTTCCAAGACTCCTAGGGACTTTGCTTAAGCAACCGTTTCGGTACCAGAACACTGCGTAGAGACAGTAAGCTCTGGTCCTGCGTGTATGCTGCGTGTCAACCTAGAAATTGGAGACTGATGGCATAAGGCTTCTTTTCCCATTATGAAAGCTCCGTTCATGCGGCCTCGAAGCTACCTGAAAAGCATTGTTGTTGCCGGAGTTTTCCTCACTGCCGCCATGGTTCTGAGAAGAAAATGAGTTTTCTCCTAAGAAACCTTGGGTTTCCAGTTCCTTGTTGGAAGCTCACCCTGCTCTGCTCTATACCTAAAGTGAAAGTCAACGTGAGCCCAAGCGTCGAAGTAAGGCCCTGATTATCCTTGCAAAACGAGAGGCGTGCAGCAGCTCCATGAGGCCTTCATCGTTGTTCTGCTTTAGTTGCAAGGTAGTAAGCTTTTCAACACTCCTAGGGGCCTTGCTTCAGCACCCGTTTCAGTACCAGAACACTGCGTAGAACCAGGAAGCTCTGCTCCTGCGTGTATGCTGCGTGTCAACCTAGAAATTAGAGACTGATGGCACAAGGCTAGTTTTCCCATTATGAAAGCTCCGTTGATGCGGCCCCGAAGCTACCTGAAAAGCACTGTTGTTACCGTGCTTTTACTTACAGCCGGCATGGTTCATAGAAGAAAAAGAGTTTTCTCGAAAGAAACCTTGTGCTTCCAGTTCCTAGTTGGAAGCTCACCCTGCTCTGCTCTATACCTAAAGTGAAAGTCAACGTGAGCAGTAGCCTCGAAGTACAGCCCTGCTTATCCTTGCAAAACGGGAGGCGTGCAGCAACTCCATGAGGCCTTCAAGGCTGTTCTGCTTTAGTTTAACGGTAGTAAGCTCTCCAAGACTCTTAGGGACCATGCTTCAGGACCCGTTTCGGTACCAGGACACTGCATAGAGCCAGGAAGCTCTGTTCCTGCGTTTATGCTGCTTGTCAGCCTAGAAATTGGAGACTGATGGCATAAGGCTTGTTTTCCCATTATGAAAGCTCCGTTCATGCGGCCTCGAAGCTACCTGAAAAGCATTGTTGTTGCCGGGGTTTTCCTCACTGCCGGCATGGTTCTGAGAAGAAAATGAGTTTTCTCCTAAGAAACCTTGGGTTTCCAGTTCCTTGTTGGAAGCTCACCCTGCTCTGCTCTATACCTAAAGTGAAAGTCAACGTGAACCCTAGCCTCGAAGTAAGGCTCTGATTTGCCTTGCCAATGGGGAGGTGTGCAGCAGCTCCATGAGGCCTTCATCACTGTTCTGCTTTAGTTTCACGGTAGTAAGCCTTTCAAAACTCCTAGGGTCCTTGCTTCAGCACCCGTTTCCGTACCAGAATACTGAGTAGAGCAAGGAAGCTCTGGTCCTGTTAAGCAACTTCCAGCCCCGTAGGCCTTTTTGGAACACCCCAGTGTTGGCTAGAGAGAACCAACACACTGCACTCTTCCTTGGGAGAGCCAGATTACCTCAGCTCCACACAGGATTCACGAACACACTTCTAGACTGTCCTCCATGCAATGGGTGGAACCTCATTCCCCTAGCTGAACTCTATTGAGAAAAACACTCTGCTTCTAATCCCTTTTCACATTTCACACTTAGAGTCACGCATCCGCAAGGAGGTGGTCGGCTTGCATTCCAAGTACAATTTAAGCACAGTTCTTGGTGTAACACTGCAGGTCCTTTGAAGATGCAAAGGCCCCTCAGTCTCGCTCGCGCATCCTTTGTTTTGGAACTTCGCTGCACGCGGAAAACCGCATGTAGAGAAAAGTTGATTCAGGGAAAGCCCCAGTGGGTATCGTGAATCTCTTTTGACTTGTGAGCATCAACATGTACTTATGCTGCGTGTCAACCTAAAAATGGAAGTCTGATGGCACAAAGCTTGTTTTCCCATTTTGAAAGCTCCATTCATGCGGCCTCGAAGCTACCTGAAAAGCACTGTTGTTACCGTGCTTTTACTTACAGCCGGCATGGCACATAGAAGAAAATGAGTTTTCTCGAAAGAAACCTTGTGCTTCCAGTTCCTAGTTGGAAGGTCACCCTGCTCTGCTCTATACCAAACGTGAAAGTCAATGTGAGCACTAGCCTCGAAGTAAGGCCCTGATTATGCTGGCAAAACGGGAGGCGTGCAGCAGCTCCATGAGGCCTTCATCGCTGTTCTGCTTTAGTTTCACGGTAGTAAGCTTTCCAAGACTCCTAGGGACTTTGCTTAAGCAACCGTTTCGGTACCAGAACACTGCGTAGAGACAGTAAGCTCTGGTCCTGCGTGTATGCTGCGTGTCAACCTAGAAATTGGAGACTGATGGCATAAGGCTTCTTTTCCCATTATGAAAGCTCCGTTCATGCGGCCTCGAAGCTACCTGAAAAGCATTGTTGTTGCCGGAGTTTTCCTCACTGCCGCCATGGTTCTGAGAAGAAAATGAGTTTTCTCCTAAGAAACCTTGGGTTTCCAGTTCCTTGTTGGAAGCTCACCCTGCTCTGCTCTATACCTAAAGTGAAAGTCAACGTGAGCCCAAGCTTCGAAGTAAGGCCCTGATTATCCTTGCAAAACGAGAGGCGTGCAGCAGCTCCATGAGGCCTTCATCGTTGTTCTGCTTTAGTTGCAAGGTAGTAAGCTTTTCAACACTCCTAGGGGCCTTGCTTCAGCACCCGTTTCAGTACCAGAACACTGCGTAGAACCAGGAAGCTCTGCTCCTGCGTGTATGCTGCGTGTCAACCTAGAAATTAGAGACTGATGGCACAAGGCTATTTTTCCCATTATGAAAGCTCCGTTGATGCGGCCCCGAAGCTACCTGAAAAGCACTGTTGTTACCGTGCTTTTACTTACAGCCGGCATGGTTCATAGAAGAAAAAGAGTTTTCTCGAAAGAAACCTTGTGCTTCCAGTTCCTAGTTGGAAGCTCACCCTGCTCTGCTCTATACCTAAAGTGAAAGTCAACGTGAGCAGTAGCCTCGAAGTACAGCCCTGCTTATCCTTGCAAAACGGGAGGCGTGCAGCAACTCCATGAGGCCTTCAAGGCTGTTCTGCTTTAGTTTAACGGTAGTAAGCTCTCCAAGACTCTTATGGACCATGCTTCAGGACCCGTTTCGGTACCAGGACACTGCATAGAGCCAGGAAGCTCTGTTCCTGCGTTTATGCTGCTTGTCAGCCTAGAAATTGGAGACTGATGGCATAAGGCTTGTTTTCCCATTATGAAAGCTCCGTTCATGCGGCCTCGAAGCTACCTGAAAAGCATTGTTGTTGCCGGGGTTTTCCTCACTGCCGGCATGGTTCTGAGAAGAAAATGAGTTTTCTCCTAAGAAACCTTGGGTTTCCAGTTCCTTGTTGGAAGCTCACCCTGCTCTGCTCTATACCTAAAGTGAAAGTCAACGTGAACCCTAGCCTCGAAGTAAGGCTCTGATTTGCCTTGCCAATGGGGAGGTGTGCAGCAGCTCCATGAGGCCTTCATCACTGTTCTGCTTTAGTTTCACGGTAGTAAGCCTTTCAAAACTCCTAGGGTCCTTGCTTCAGCACCCGTTTCCGTACCAGAATACTGAGTAGAGCAAGGAAGCTCTGGTCCTGTTAAGCAACTTCCAGGCCCGTAGGCCTTTTTGGAACACCCCAGTGTTGGCTAGAGAGAACCAACACACTGCACTCTTCCTTGGGAGAGCCAGATTACCTCAGCTCCACACAGGATTCACGAACACACTTCTAGACTGTCCTCCATGCAATGGGTGGAACCTCATTCCCCTAGCTGAACTCTATTGAGAAAAACACTCTGCTTCTAATCCCTTTTCACATTTCACACTTAGAGTCACGCATCCGCAAGGAGGTGGTCGGCTTGCATTCCAAGTACAATTTAAGCACAGTTCTTGGTGTAACACTGCAGGTCCTTTGAAGATGCAAAGGCCCCTCAGTCTCGCTCGCGCATCCTTTGTTTTGGAACTTCGCTGCACGCGGAAAACCGCATGTAGAGAAAAGTTGATTCAGGGAAAGCCCCAGTGGGTATCGTGAATCTCTTTTGACTTGTGAGCATCAACATGTACTTATGCTGCGTGTCAACCTAAAAATGGAAGACTGATGGCACAAAGCTTGTTTTCCCGTTTTGAAAGCTCCATTCATGCGGCCTCGAAGCTACCTGAAAAGCACTGTTGTTACCGTGCTTTTACTTACAGCCGGCATGGCACATAGAAGAAAATGAGTTTTCTCGAAAGAAACCTTGTGCTTCCAGTTCCTAGTTGGAAGCTCACCCTGCTCTGCTCTATACCAAACGTGAAAGTCAATGTGAGCACTAGCCTCGAAGTAAGGCCCTGATTATGCTGGCAAAATGGGAGGCGTGCAGCAGCTCCATGAGGCCTTCATCGCTGTTCTGCTTTAGTTTCACGGTAGTAAGCTTTCCAAGACTCCTAGGGACTTTGCTTAAGCAACCGTTTCGGTACCAGAACACTGCGTAGAGACAGTAAGCTCTGGTCCTGCGTGTATGCTGCGTGTCAACCTAGAAATTGGAGACTGATGGCATAAGGCTTCTTTTCCCATTATGAAAGCTCCGTTCATGCGGCCTTGAAGCTACCTGAAAAGCATTGTTGTTGCCGGAGTTTTCCTCACTGCCGACATGGTTCTGGAAAGAAAATGAGTTTTCTCCTAAGAAACCTTGGGTTTCCAGTTCCTTGTTGGAAGCTCACCCTGCTCTGCTCTATACCTAAAGTGAAAGTCAACGTGAGCCCAAGCTTCGAAGTAAGGCCCTGATTATCCTTGCAAAACGAGAGGCGTGTAGCAGCTCCATGAGGCCTTCATCGTTGTTCTGCTTTAGTTTCAAGGTAGTAAGCTTTTCAACACTCCTAGGGGCCTTGCTTCAGCACCCGTTTCAGTACCAGAACACTGCGTAGAACCAGGAAGCTCTGCTCCTGCGTGTATGCTGCGTGTCAACCTAGGAATTAGAGACTGATGGCACAAGGCTAGTTTTCCCATTATGAAAGCTCCGTTGATACGGCCCCGAAGCTACCTGAAAAGCACTGTTGTTACCGTGCTTTTAGTTACAGCCGGCATGGTTCATAGAAGAAAATGAGTTTTCTCGAAAGAAACCTTGTGCTTCCAGTTCCTAGTTGGAAGCTCACCCTGCTCTGCTCTATACCAAAAGTGAAACTCAACGTGAGCAGTAGCCTCGAAGTACAGCCCTGCTTATCCTTGCAAAACGGGAGGCGTGCTGCAACTCCATGAGGCCTTCAAGGCTGTTCTGCTTTAGTTTAACGGTAGTAAGCTCTCCAAGACTCTTAGGGACCATGCTTCAGGACCCGTTTCGGTACCAGGACACTGCATAGAGCCAGGAAGCTCTGTTCCTGCGTATATGCTGCTTGTCAGCCTAGAAATTGGAGACTGATGGCATAAGGCTTGTTTTCCCATTATGAAAGCTCCGTTCATGCGGCCTCGAAACTACCTGAAAAGCATTGTTGTTGCCGGGGTTTTCCTCACTGCCGGCATGGTTCTGAGAAGAAAATGAGTTTTCTCCTAAGAAACCTTGGGTTTCCAGTTCCTTGTTGGAAGCTCACCCTGCTCTGCTCTATACCTAAAGTGAAAGTCAACGTGAACCCTAGCCTCGAAGTAAGGCTCTGATTTGCCTTGCCAATGGGGAGGTGTGCAGCAGCTCCATGAGGCCTTCATCACTGTTCTGCTTTAGTTTCACGGTAGTAAGCCTTTCAAAACTCCTAGGGTCCTTGCTTCAGCACCCGTTTCCGTACCAGAATACTGAGTAGAGCAAGGAAGCTCTGGTCCTGTTAAGCAACTTCCAGCCCCGTAGGCCTTTTTGGAACACCCCAGTGTTGGCTAGAGAGAACCAACACACTGCACTCTTCCTTGGGAGAGCCAGATTACCTCAGCTCCACACAGGATTCACGAACACACTTCTAGACTGTCCTCCATGCAATGGGTGGAACCTCATTCCCCTAGCTGAACTCTATTGAGAAAAACACTCTGCTTCTAATCCCTTTTCACATTTCACACTTAGAGTCACGCATCCGCAAGGAGGTGGTCGGCTTGCATTCCAAGTACAATTTAAGCACAGTTCTTGGTGTAACACTGCAGGTCCTTTGAAGATGCAAAGGCCCCTCAGTCTCGCTCGCGCATCCTTTGTTTTGGAACTTCGCTGCACGCGGAAAACCGCATGTAGAGAAAAGTTGATTCAGGGAAAGCCCCAGTGGGTATCGTGAATCTCTTTTGACTTGTGAGCATCAACATGTACTTATGCTGCGTGTCAACCTAAAAATGGAAGACTGATGGCACAAAGCTTGTTTTCCCGTTTTGAAAGCTCCATTCATGCGGCCTCGAAGCTACCTGAAAAGCACTGTTGTTACCGTGCTTTTACTTACAGCCGGCATGGCACATAGAAGAAAATGAGTTTTCTCGAAAGAAACCTTGTGCTTCCAGTTCCTAGTTGGAAGCTCACCCTGCTCTGCTCTATACCAAACGTGAAAGTCAATGTGAGCACTAGCCTCGAAGTAAGGCCCTGATTATGCTGGCAAAACGGGAGGCGTGCAGCAGCTCCATGAGGCCTTCATCGCTGTTCTGCTTTAGTTTCACGGTAGTAAGCTTTCCAAGACTCCTAGGGACTTTGCTTAAGCAACCGTTTCGGTACCAGAACACTGCGTAGAGACATTAAGCTCTGGTCCTGCGTGTATGCTGCGTGTCAACCTAGAAATTGGAGACTGATGGCATAAGGCTTCTTTTCCCATTATGAAAGCTCCGTTCATGCGACCTCGAAGCTACCTGAAAAGCATTGTTGTTGCCGGAGTTTTCCTCACTGCCGCCATGGTTCTGAGAAGAAAATGAGTTTTCTCCTAAGAAACCTTGGGTTTCCAGTTCCTTTTGGAAGCTCACCCTGCTCTGCGCTATACCTAAAGTGAAAGTCAACGTGAGCCCAAGCTTCGAAGTAAGGCCCTGCTTATCCTTGCAAAACGAGAGGCGTGCAGCAGCTCCATGAGGCCTTCATCGTTGTTCTGCTTTAGTTTCAAGGTAGTAAGCTTTTCAACACTCCTAGGGGCCTTGCTTCAGCACCCGTTTCAGTACCAGAACACTGCGTAGAACCAGGAAGCTCTGCTCCTGCGTGTATGCTGCGTGTCAACCTAGAAATTAGAGACTGATGGCACAAGGCTTCTTTTCCCGTTTTGAAAGCTCCATTCATGCGGCCTCGAAGCTACCTGAAAAGCACTGTTGTTACCGTGCTTTTACTTACAGCCGGCATGGCACATAGAAGAAAATGAGTTTTCTCGAAAGAAACCTTGTGCTTCCAGTTCCTAGTTGGAAGCTCACCCGGCTCCGCTCTATACCAAAAGTGAAAGTCAATGTGAGCACTAGCCTCGAAGTAAGGCCCTGATTATGCTGGCAAAACGGGAGGCGTGCAGCAGCTCCATGAGGCCTTCATCGCTGTTCTGCTTTAGTTTCACGGTAGTGAGCTTTCCAAGACTCCTAGGGACTTTGCTTAAGCAACCGTTTCGGTACCAGAACACTGCGTAGAGACAGTAAGCTCTGGTCCTGTGTGTATGCTGCGTGTCAACCTAGAAATTGGAGACTGATGGCATAAGGCTTCTTTTCCCATTATGAAAGCTCCGTTCATGCGGCCTTGAAGCTACCTGAAAAGCATTGTTGTTGCCGGGGTTTTCCTCACTGCCGCCATGGTTCTGAGAAGAAAATGAGTTTTCTCCTAAGAAACCTTGGGTTTCCAGTTCCTTGTTGGAAGCTCACCCTGCTCTGCTCTATACCTAAAGTGAAAGTCAACGTGAGCCCAAGCTTCGAAGTAAGGCCCTGATTAACCTTGCAAAACGAGAGGCGTGCAGCAGCTCCATGAGGCCTTATTGGTTGTTCTGCTTTAGTTTCAAGGTAGTAAGCTTTTCAACACTCCTAGGGGCCTTGCTTCAGCACCCGTTTCAGTACGAGAACACTGCCTAGAACCAGGAAGTTCTGCTCCTGCGTGTATGCTGCGTGTCAACCTAGAAATTAGAGACTGATGGCACAAGGCTAGTTTTCCCATTATGAAAGCTCCTTTGATGCGGCCCCGAAGCTACCTGAAAAGCACTGTTATTACCGTGCTTTTACTTACAGCCGGCATGGTTCACAGAAGAAAATGAGTTTTCTCGAAAGAAACCTTGTGCTTCCAGTTCCTAGTTGGAAGCTCACCCTGCTCTGCTCTATACCTAAAGTGAAAGTCAACATGAGCCCAACCTTCGAAGTAAGGCCCTGATTATCCTTGCAAAACGAGAGGCGTGCAGCAGCTCCATGAGGCCTTCATCGTTGTTCTGCTTAGGTTTCAAGGTAGTAAGCTGTTCAACACTCCTAGGGACCTTGCTTCAGCACCCGTTTCAGTACCAGAACACTGCGTAGAACCAGGAAGCTCTGCTCCTGCGTGTATGCTGCGTGTCAACCTAGAAATTAGAGACTGATGGCACAAGGCTTGTTTTCCCATTATGAAAGCTCCGTTGATGCGGCCCCGAAGCTACCTGAAAAGCACTGTTGTTACCGTGCTTTTACTTACAGCCGGCATGGCTCATAGAAGAAACTGAGTTTTCTCGAAAGAAACCTTGTGCTTCCAGTTCCTAGTTGGAAGCTCACCGTGCTCTGCTCTATACCAAAAGTGAAACTCAACGTGAGCAGTAGCCTCGAAGTACAGCCCTGCTTATCCTTGCAAAACGGGAGGCGTGCAGCAACTCCATGAGGCCTTCAAGGCTGTTCTGCTTTAGTTTAACGGTAGTAAGCTCTCCAAGACTCTTAGGGACCATGCTTCAGGACCCGTTTCGGTACCAGGACACTGCATAGAGCCAGGAAGCTCTGTTCCTGCGTTTATGCTGCTTGTCAGCCTAGAAATTGGAGACTGATGGCATAAGGCTTGTTTTCCCATTATGAAAGCTCCGTTCATGCGGCCTCGAAACTACCTGAAAAGCATTGTTGTTGCCGGGGTTTTCCTCACTGCCGGCATGGTTCTGAGAAGAAAATGAGTTTTCTCCTAAGAAACCTTGGGTTTCCAGTTCCTTGTTGGAAGCTCACCCTGCTCTGCTCTATACCTAAAGTGAATGTCAAGGTGAACCGTAGCCTCGAAGTAAGGCTCTGATTTGCCTTGCCAATGGGGAGGTGTGCAGCAGCTCCATGAGGCCTTCATCACTGTTCTGCTTTAGTTTCACGGTAGTAAGCCTTTCAAAACTCCTAGGGTCCTTGCTTCAGCACCCGTTTCCATACCAGAATACTGAGTAGAGCAAGGAAGCTCTGGTCCTGTTAAGCAACTTCCAGCCCCGTAGGCCTTTTTGGAACACCCCAGTGTTGGCTAGAGAGAACCAACACACTGCACTCTTCCTTGGGAGAGCCAGATTACCTCAGCTCCACACAGGATTCACGAACACACTTCTAGACTGTCCTCCATGCAATGGGTGGAACCTCATTCCCCTAGCTGAACTCTATTGAGAAAAACACTCTGCTTCTAATCCCTTTTCACATTTCACACTTAGAGTCACGCATCCGCAAGGAGGCGGTCGGCTTGCATTCCAAGTACAATTTAAGCACAGTTCTTGGTGTAACACTGCAGGTCCTTTGAAGATGCAAAGGCCCCTCAGTCTCGCTCGCGCATCCTTTGTTTTGGAACTTCGCTGCACGCGGAAAACCGCATGTAGAGAAAAGTTGATTCAGGGAAAGCCCCAGTGGGTATCGTGAATCTCTTTTGACTTGTGAGCATCAACATGTACTTATGCTGCGTGTCAACCTAAAAATGGAAGACTGATGGCACAAAGCTTGTTTTCCCGTTTTGAAAGCTCCATTCATGCGGCCTCGAAGCTACCTGAAAAGCACTGTTGTTACCGTGCTTTTACTTACAGCCGGCATGGCACATAGAAGAAAATGAGTTTTCTCGAAAGAAACCTTGTGCTTCCAGTTCCTAGTTGGAAGCTCACCCTGCTCTGCTCTATACCAAACGTGAAAGTCAATGTGAGCATTAGCCTCGAAGTAAGGCCCTGATTATGCTGGCAAAACGGGAGGCGTGCAGCAGCTCCATGAGGCCTTCATCGCTGTTATGCTTTAGTTTCACGGTAGTAAGCTTTCCAAGACTCCTAGGGACTTTGCTTAAGCAACCGTTTCGGTACCAGAACACTGCGTAGAGACAGTAAGCTCTGGTCCTGCGTGTATGCTGCGTGTCAACCTAGAAATTGGAGACTGATGGCATAAGGCTTCTTTTCCCATTATGAAAGCTCCGTTCATGCGGCCTCGAAGCTACCTGAAAAGCATTGTTGTTGCCGGGGTTTTCCTCACTGCCGGCATGGTTCTGAGAAGAAAATGAGTTTTCTCCTAAGAAACCTTGGGTTTCCAGTTCCTTGTTGGAAGCTCACCCTGCTCTGCTCTATACCTAAAGTGAAAGTCAACGTGAACCCTAGCCTCGAAGTAAGGCTCTGATTTGCCTTGCCAATGGGGAGGTGTGCAGCAGCTCCATGAGGCCTTCATCACTGTTCTGCTTTGGTTTCACGGTAGTAAGCCTTTCAAAACTCCTAGGGTCCTTGCTTCAGCACCCGTTTCCGTACCAGAATACTGAGTAGAGCAAGGAAGCTCTGGTCCTGTTAAGCAACTTCCAGCCCCGTAGGCCTTTTTGGAACACCCCAGTGTTGGCTAGAGAGAACCAACACCCTGCACTCTTCCTTGGGAGAGCCAGATTACCTCAGCTCCACACAGGATTCACGAACACACTTCTAGACTGTCCTCCATGCAATGGGTGGAACCTCATTCCCCTAGCTGAACTCTATTGAGAAAAACACTCTGCTTCTAATCCCTTTTCACATTTCACACTTAGAGTCACGCATCCGCAAGGAGGCGGTCGGCTTGCATTCCAAGTACAATTTAAGCACAGTTCTTGGTGTAACACTGCAGGTCCTTTGAAGATGCAAAGGCCCCTCAGTCTCGCTCGCGCATCCTTTGTTTTGGAACTTCGCTGCACGCGGAAAACCGCATGTAGAGAAAAGTTGATTCAGGGAAAGCCCCAGTGGGTATCGTGAATCTCTTTTGACTTGTGAGCATCAACATGTACTTATGCTGCGTGTCAACCTAAAAATGGAAGACTGATGGCACAAAGCTTGTTTTCCCGTTTTGAAAGCTCCATTCATGCGGCCTCGAAGCTACCTGAAAAGCACTGTTGTTACCGTGCTTTTACTTACAGCCGGCATGGCACATAGAAGAAAATGAGTTTTCTCGAAAGAAACCTTGTGCTTCCAGTTCCTAGTTGGAAGCTCACCCTGCTCTGCTCTATACCAAACGTGAAAGTCAATGTGAGCATTAGCCTCGAAGTAAGGCCCTGATTATGCTGGCAAAACGGGAGGCGTGCAGCAGCTCCATGAGGCCTTCATCGCTGTTATGCTTTAGTTTCACGGTAGTAAGCTTTCCAAGACTCCTAGGGACTTTGCTTAAGCAACCGTTTCGGTACCAGAACACTGCGTAGAGACAGTAAGCTCTGGTCCTGCGTGTATGCTGCGTGTCAACCTAGAAATTGGAGACTGATGGCATAAGGCTTCTTTTCCCATTATGAAAGCTCCGTTCATGCGGCCTCGAAGCTACCTGAAAAGCATTGTTGTTGCCGGGGTTTTCCTCACTGCCGGCATGGTTCTGAGAAGAAAATGAGTTTTCTCCTAAGAAACCTTGGGTTTCCAGTTCCTTGTTGGAAGCTCACCCTGCTCTGCTCTATACCTAAAGTGAAAGTCAACGTGAACCCTAGCCTCGAAGTAAGGCTCTGATTTGCCTTGCCAATGGGGAGGTGTGCAGCAGCTCCATGAGGCCTTCATCACTGTTCTGCTTTGGTTTCACGGTAGTAAGCCTTTCAAAACTCCTAGGGTCCTTGCTTCAGCACCCGTTTCCGTACCAGAATACTGAGTAGAGCAAGGAAGCTCTGGTCCTGTTAAGCAACTTCCAGCCCCGTAGGCCTTTTTGGAACACCCCAGTGTTGGCTAGAGAGAACCAACACACTGCACTCTTCCTTGGGAGAGCCAGATTACCTCAGCTCCACACAGGATTCACGAACACACTTCTAGACTGTCCTCCATGCAATGGGTGGAACCTCATTCCCCTAGCTGAACTCTATTGAGAAAAACACTCTGCTTCTAATCCCTTTTCACATTTCACACTTAGAGTCACGCATCCGCAAGGAGGTGGTCGGCTTGCATTCCAAGTACAATTTAAGCACAGTTCTTGGTGTAACACTGCAGGTCCTTTGAAGATGCAAAGGCCCCTCAGTCTCGCTCGCGCATCCTTTGTTTTGGAACTTCGCTGCACGCGGAAAACCGCATGTAGAGAAAAGTTGATTCAGGGAAAGCCCCAGTGGGTATCGTGAATCTCTTTTGACTTGTGAGCATCAACATGTACTTATGCTGCGTGTCAACCTAAAAATGGAAGACTGATGGCACAAAGCTTGTTTTCCCGTTTTGAAAGCTCCATTCATGCGGCCTCGAAGCTACCTGAAAAGCACTGTTGTTACCGTGCTTTTACTTACAGCCGGCATGGCACATAGAAGAAAATGAGTTTTCTCGAAAGAAACCTTGTGCTTCCAGTTCCTAGTTGGAAGCTCACCCTGCTCTGCTCTATACCAAACGTGAAAGTCAATGTGAGCACTAGCCTCGAAGTAAGGCCCTGATTATGCTGGCAAAATGGGAGGCGTGCAGCAGCTCCATGAGGCCTTCATCGTTGTTCTGCTTTAGTTTCAAGGTAGTAAGCTTTTCAACACTCCTAGGGGCCTTGCTTCAGCACCCGTTTCAGTACCAGAATACTGCGTAGAACCAGGAAGCTCTGCTCCTGCGTGTATGCTGCGTGTCAACCTAGAAATTAGAGACTGATGGCACAAGGCTTCTTTTCCCGTTTTGAAAGCTCCATTCATGCGGCCTCGAAGCTACCTGAAAAGCACTGTTGTTACCGTGCTTTTACTTACAGCCGGCATGGCACATAGAAGAAAATGAGTTTTCTCGAAAGAAACCTTGTGCTTCCAGTTCCTAGTTGGAAGCTCACCCTGCTCTGCTCTATACCAAACGTGAAAGTCAATGTGAGCACTAGCCTCGAAGTAAGGCCCTGATTATGCTGGCAAAACGGGAGGCGTGCAGCAGCTCCATGAGGCCTTCATCGCTGTTCTGCTTTAGTTTCACGGTAGTAAGCTTTCCAAGACTCCTAGGGACTTTGCTTAAGCAACCGTTTCGGTACCAGAACACTGCGTAGAGACATTAAGCTCTGGTCCTGCGTGTATGCTGCGTGTCAACCTAGAAATTGGAGACTGATGGCATAAGGCTTCTTTTCCCATTATGAAAGCTCCGTTCATGCGGCCTCGAAGCTACCTGAAAAGCATTGTTGTTGCCGGAGTTTTCCTCACTGCCGCCATGGTTCTGAGAAGAAAATGAGTTTTCTCCTAAGAAACCTTGGGTTTCCAGTTCCTTGTTGGAAGCTCACCCTGCTCTGCGCTATACCTAAAGTGAAAGTCAACGTGAGCCCAAGCTTCGAAGTAAGGCCCTGCTTATCCTTGCAAAACGAGAGGCGTGCAGCAGCTCCATGAGGCCTTCATCGTTGTTCTGCTTTAGTTTCAAGGTAGTAAGCTTTTCAACACTCCTAGGGGCCTTGCTTCAGCACCCGTTTCAGTACCAGAACACTGCGTAGAACCAGGAAGCTCTGCTCCTGCGTGTATGCTGCGTGTCAACCTAGAAATTAGAGACTGATGGCACAAGGCTTCTTTTCCCGTTTTGAAAGCTCCATTCATGCGGCCTCGAAGCTACCTGAAAAGCACTGTTGTTACCGTGCTTTTACTTACAGCCGGCATGGCACATAGAAGAAAATGAGTTTTCTCGAAAGAAACCTTGTGCTTCCAGTTCCTAGTTGGAAGCTCACCCTGCTCTGCTCTATACCAAACGTGAAAGTCAATGTGAGCACTAGCCTCGAAGTAAGGCCCTGATTATGCTGGCAAAACGGGAGGCGTGCAGAAGCTCCATGAGGCCTTCATCGCTGTTCTGCTTTAGTTTCACGGTAGTAAGCTTTCCAAGACTCCTAGGGACTTTGCTTAAGCAACCGTTTCGGTACCAGAACACTGCGTAGAGACAGTAAGCTCTGGTCCTGCGTGTATGCTGCGTGTCAACCTAGAAATTGGAGACTGATGGCATAAGGCTTCTTTTCCCATTATGAAAGCTCCGTTCATGGGGCCTCGAAGCTACCTGAAAAGCATTGTTGTTGCCGGGGTTTTCCTCACTGCCGCCATGGTTCTGAGAAGAAAATGAGTTTTCTCCTAAGAAACCTTGGGTTTCCAGTTCCTTGTTGGAAGCTCACCCTGCTCTGCTCTATACCTAAAGTGAAAGTCAACGTGAGCCCAAGCTTCGAAGTAAGGCCCTGATTATCCTTGCAAAACGAGAGGCGTGCAGCAGCTCCATGAGGCCTTCATCGTTGTTCTGCTTTAGTTTCAAGGTAGTAAGCTTTTCAACACTCCTAGGGGCCTTGCTTCAGCACCCGTTTCAGTACCAGAACACTGCCTAGAACCAGGAAGCTCTGCTCCTGCGTGTATGCTGCGTGTCAACCTAGAAATTAGAGACTGATGGCACAAGGCTAGTTTTCCCATTATGAAAGCTCCGTTGATGCGGCCCCGAAGCTACCTGAAAAGCACTGTTGTTACCGTGCTTTTACTTACAGCCGGCATGGTTCACAGAAGAAAATGAGTTTTCTCGAAAGAAACCTTGTGCTTCCAGTTCCTAGTTGGAAGCTCACCCTGCTCTGCTCTATACCTAAAGTGAAAGTCAACATGAGCCCAAGCTTCGAAGTAAGGCCCTGATTATCCTTGCAAAACGAGAGGCGTGCAGCAGCTCCATGAGGCCTTCATCGTTGTTCTGCTTAGGTTTCAAGGTAGTAAGCTGTTCAACACTCCTAGGGACCTTGCTTCAGCACCCGTTTCAGTACCAGAACACTGCGTAGAACCAGGAAGCTCTGCTCCTGCGTGTATGCTGCGTGTCAACCTAGAAATTAGAGACTGATGGCACAAGGCTTGTTTTCCCATTATGAAAGCTCCGTTGATGCGGCCCCGAAGCTACCTGAAAAGCACTGTTGTTACCGTGCTTTTACTTACAGCCGGCATGGCTCATAGAAGAAAATGAGTTTTCTCGAAAGAAACCTTGTGCTTCCAGTTCCTAGTTGGAAGCTCACCGTGCTCTGCTCTATACCAAAAGTGAAACTCAACGTGAGCAGTAGCCTCGAAGTACAGCCCTGCTTATCCTTGCAAAACGGGAGGCGTGCAGCAACTCCATGAGGCCTTCAAGGCTGTTCTGCTTTAGTTTAACGGTAGTAAGCTCTCCAAGACTCTTAGGGACCATGCTTCAGGACCCGTTTCGGTACCAGGACACTGCATAGAGCCAGGAAGCTCTGTTCCTGCGTTTATGCTGCTTGTCAGCCTAGAAATTGGAGACTGATGGCATAAGGCTTGTTTTCCCATTATGAAAGCTCCGTTCATGCGGCCTCGAAACTACCTGAAAAGCATTGTTGTCGCCGGGGTTTTCCTCACTGCCGGCATGGTTCTGAGAAGAAAATGAGTTTTCTCCTAAGAAACCTTGGGTTTCCAGTTCCTTTTTGGAAGCTCACCCTGCTCTGCTCTATACCTAAAGTGAAAGTCAACGTGAACCGTAGCCTCGAAGTAAGGCTCTGATTTGCCTTGCCAATGGGGAGGTGTGCAGCAGCTCCATGAGGCCTTCATCACTGTTCTGCTTTAGTTTCACGGTAGTAAGCCTTTCAAAACTCCTAGGGTCCTTGCTTCAGCACCCGTTTCCGTACCAGAATACTGAGTAGAGCAAGGAAGCTCTGGTCCTGTTAAGCAACTTCCAGCCCCGTAGGCCTTTTTGGAACACCCCAGTGTTGGCTAGAGAGAACCAACACACTGCACTCTTCCTTGGGAGAGCCAGATTACCTCAGCTCCACACAGGATTCACGAACACACTTCTAGACTGTCCTCCATGCAATGGGTGGAACCTCATTCCCCTAGCTGAACTCTATTGAGAAAAACACTCTGCTTCTAATCACTTTTCACATTTCACACTTAGAGTCACGCATCCGCAAGGAGGCGGTCGGCTTGCATTCCAAGTACAATTTAAGCACAGTTCTTGGTGTAACACTGCAGGTCCTTTGAAGATGCAAAGGCCCCTCAGTCTCGCTCGCGCATCCTTTGTTTTGGAACTTCGCTGCACGCGGAAAACCGCATGTAGAGAAAAGTTGATTCAGGGAAAGCCCCAGTGGGTATCGTGAATCTCTTTTGACTTGTGAGCATCAACATGTACTTATGCTGCGTGTCAACCTAAAAATGGAAGACTGATGGCACAAAGCTTGTTTTCCCGTTTTGAAAGCTCCATTCATGCGGCCTCGAAGCTACCTGAAAAGCACTGTTGTTACCGTGCTTTTACTTACAGCCGGCATGGCACATAGAAGAAAATGAGTTTTCTCGAAAGAAACCTTGTGCTTCCAGTTCCTAGTTGGAAGCTCACCCTGCTCTGCTCTATACCAAACGTGAAAGTCAATGTGAGCATTAGCCTCGAAGTAAGGCCCTGATTATGCTGGCAAAACGGGAGGCGTGCAGCAGCTCCATGAGGCCTTCATCGCTGTTCTGCTTTAGTTTCACGGTAGTAAGCTTTCCAAGCCTCCTAGGGACTTTGCTTAAGCAACCGTTTCGGTACCAGAACACTGCGTAGAGACAGTAAGCTCTGGTCCTGCGTGTATGCTGCGTGTCAACCTAGAAATTGGAGACTGATGGCATAAGGCTTCTTTTCCCATTATGAAAGCTCCGTTCATGCGGCCTCGAAGCTACCTGAAAAGCATTGTTGTTGCCGGGGTTTTCCTCACTGCCGGCATGGTTCTGAGAAGAAAATGAGTTTTCTCCTAAGAAACCTTGGGTTTCCAGTTCCTTGTTGGAAGCTCACCCTGCTCTGCTCTATACCTAAAGTGAAAGTCAACGTGAACCCTAGCCTCGAAGTAAGGCTCTGATTTGCCTTGCCAATGGGGAGGTGTGCAGCAGCTCCATGAGGCCTTCATCACTGTTCTGCTTTGGTTTCACGGTAGTAAGCCTTTCAAAACTCCTAGGGTCCTTGCTTCAGCACCCGTTTCCGTACCAGAATACTGAGTAGAGCAAGGAAGCTCTGGTCCTGTTAAGCAACTTCCAGCCCCGTAGGCCTTTTTGGAACACCCCAGTGTTGGCTAGAGAGAACCAACACACTGCACTCTTCCTTGGGAGAGCCAGATTACCTCAGCTCCACACAGGATTCACGAACACACTTCTAGACTGTCCTCCATGCAATGGGTGGAACCTCATTCCCCTAGCTGAACTCTATTGAGAAAAACACTCTGCTTCTAATCCCTTTTCACATTTCACACTTAGAGTCACGCATCCGCAAGGAGGCGGTCGGCTTGCATTCCAAGTACAATTTAAGCACAGTTCTTGGTGTAACACTGCAGGTCCTTTGAAGATGCAAAGGCCCCTCAGTCTCGCTCGCGCATCCTTTGTTTTGGAACTTCGCTGCACGCGGAAAACCGCATGTAGAGAAAAGTTGATTCAGGGAAAGCCCCAGTGGGTATCCTGAATCTCTTTTGACTTGTGAGCATCAACATGTACTTATGCTGCGTGTCAACCTAAAAATGGAAGACTGATGGCACAAAGCTTGTTTTCCCGTTTTGAAAGCTCCATTCATACGGCCTCGAAGCTACCTGAAAAGCACTGTTGTTACCGTGCTTTTACTTACGGCCGGCATGGCACATAGAAGAAAATGAGTTTTCTCGAAAGAAACCTTGTGCTTCCAGTTCCTAGTTGGAAGCTCACCCTGCTCTGCTCTATACCAAACGTGAAAGTCAATGTGAGCACTAGCCTCGAAGTAAGGCCCTGATTATGCTGGCAAAACGGGAGGCGTGCAGCAGCTCCATGAGGCCTTCATCGCTGTTCTGCTTTAGTTTCACGGTAGTAAGCTTTCCAAGACTCCTAGGGACTTTGCTTAAGCAACCGTTTCGGTACCAGAACACTGCGTAGAGACAGTAAGCTCTGGTCCTGCGTGTATGCTGCGTGTCAACCTAGAAATTGGAGACTGATGGCATAAGGCTTCTTTTCCCATTATGAAAGCTCCGTTCATGCGGCCTCGAAGCTACCTGAAAAGCATTGTTGTTGCCGGAGTTTTCCTCACTGCCGCCATGGTTCTGAGAAGAAAATGAGTTTTCTCCTAAGAAACCTTGGGTTTCCAGTTCCTTGTTGGAAGCTCACCCTGCTCTGCGCTATACCTAAAGTGAAAGTCAACGTGAGCCCAAGCTTCGAAGTAAGGCCCTGCTTATCCTTGCAAAACGAGAGGCGTGCAGCAGCTCCATGAGGCCTTCATCGTTGTTCTGCTTTAGTTTCAAGGTAGTAAGCTTTTCAACACTCCTAGGGGCCTTGCTTCAGCACCCGTTTCAGTACCAGAACACTGCGTAGAACCAGGAAGCTCTTCTCCTGCGTGTATGCTGCGTGTCAACCTAGAAATTAGAGACTGATGGCACAAGGCTTCTTTTCCCGTTTTGAAAGCTCCATTCATGCGGCCTCGAAGCTACCTGAAAAGCACTGTTGTTACCGTGCTTTTACTTACAGCCGGCATGGCACATAGAAGAAAATGAGTTTTCTCGAAAGAAACCTTGTGCTTCCAGTTCCTAGTTGGAAGCTCACCCTGCTCTGCTCTATACCAAACGTGAAAGTCAATGTGAGCACTAGCCTCGAAGTAAGGCCCTGATTATGCTGGCAAAACGGGAGGCGTGCAGCAGCTCCATGAGGCCTTCATCGCTGTTCTGCTTTAGTTTCACGGTAGTAAGCTTTCCAAGACTCCTAGGGACTTTGCTTAAGCAACCGTTTCGGTACCAGAACACTGCGTAGAGACAGTAAGCTCTGGTCCTGCGTGTATGCTGCGTGTCAACCTAGAAATTGGAGACTGATGGCATAAGGCTTCTTTTCCCATTATGAAAGCTCCGTTCATGCGGCCTCGAAGCTACCTGAAAAGCATTGTTGTTGCCGGGGTTTTCCTCACTGCCGCCATGGTTCTGAGAAGAAAATGAGTTTTCTCCTAAGAAACCTTGGGTTTCCAGTTCCTTGTTGGAAGCTCACCCTGCTCTGCGCTATACCTAAAGTGAAAGTCAACGTGAGCCCAAGCTTCGAAGTAAGGCCCTGCTTATCCTTGCAAAACGAGAGGCGTGCAGCAGCTCCATGAGGCCTTCATCGTTGTTCTGCTTTAGTTTCAAGGTAGTGAGCTTTTCAACACTCCTAGGGGCCTTGCTTCAGCACCCGTTTCAGTACCAGAACACTGCGTAGAACCAGGAAGCTCTGCTCCTGCGTGTATGCTGCGTGTCAACCTAGAAATTAGAGACTGATGGCACAAGGCTTCTTTTCCCGTTTTGAAAGCTCCATTCATGCGGCCTCGAAGCTACCTGAAAAGCACTGTTGTTACCGTGCTTTTACTTACAGCCGGCATGGCACATAGAAGAAAATGAGTTTTCTCGAAAGAAACCTTGTGCTTCCAGTTCCTAGTTGGAAGCTCACCCTGCTCTGCTCTATACCAAACGTGAAAGTCAATGTGAGCACTAGCCTCGAAGTAAGGCCCTGATTATGCTGGCAAAACGGGAGGCGTGCAGCAGCTCCATGAGGCCTTCATCGCTGTTCTGCTTTAGTTTCACGGTAGTAAGCTTTCCAAGACTCCTAGGGACTTTGCTTAAGCAACCGTTTCGGTACCAGAACACTGCGTAGAGACAGTAAGCTCTGGTCCTGCGTGTATGCTGCGTGTCAACCTAGAAATTGGAGACTGATGGCATAAGGCTTCTTTTCCCATTATGAAAGCTCCGTTCATGGGGCCTCGAAGCTACCTGAAAAGCATTGTTGTTGCCGGGGTTTTCCTCACTGCCGCCATGGTTCTGAGAAGAAAATGAGTTTTCTCCTAAGAAACCTTGGGTTTCCAGTTCCTTGTTGGAAGCTCACCCTGCTCTGCTCTATACCTAAAGTGAAAGTCAACGTGAGCCCAAGCTTCGAAGTAAGGCCCTGATTATCCTTGCAAAACGAGAGGCGTGCAGCAGCTCCATGAGGCCTTCATCGTTGTTCTGCTTAGGTTTCAAGGTAGTAAGCTGTTCAACACTCCTAGGGACCTTGCTTCAGCACCCGTTTCAGTACCAGAACACTGCGTAGAACCAGGAAGCTCTGCTCCTGCGTGTATGCTGCGTGTCAACCTAGAAATTAGAGACTGATGGCACAAGGCTTGTTTTCCCATTATGAAAGCTCCGTTGATGCGGCCCCGAAGCTACCTGAAAAGCACTGTTGTTACCGTGCTTTTACTTACAGCCGGCATGGTTCACAGAAGAAAATGAGTTTTCTCGAAAGAAACCTTGTGCTTCCAGTTCCTAGTTGGAAGCTCACCCTGCTCTGCTCTATACCTAAAGTGAAAGTCAACATGAGCCCAAGCTTCGAAGTAAGGCCCTGATTATCCTTGCAAAACGAGAGGCGTGCAGCAGCTCCATGAGGCCTTCATCGTTGTTCTGCTTAGGTTTCAAGGTAGTAAGCTGTTCAACACTCCTAGGGACCTTGCTTCAGCACCCGTTTCAGTACCAGAACACTGCGTAGAACCAGGAAGCTCTGCTCCTGCGTGTATGCTGCGTGTCAACCTAGAAATTAGAGACTGATGGCACAAGGCTTGTTTTCCCATTATGAAAGCTCCGTTGATGCGGCCCCGAAGCTACCTGAAAAGCACTGTTGTTACCGTGCTTTTACTTACAGCCGGCATGGCTCATAGAAGAAAATGAGTTTTCTCGAAAGAAACCTTGTGCTTCCAGTTCCTAGTTGGAAGCTCACCGTGCTCTGCTCTATACCAAAAGTGAAACTCAACGTGAGCAGTAGCCTCGAAGTACAGCCCTGCTTATCCTTGCAAAACGGGAGGCGTGCAGCAACTCCATGAGGCCTTCAAGGCTGTTCTGCTTTAGTTTAACGGTAGTAAGCTCTCCAAGACTCTTAGGGACCATGCTTCAGGACCCGTTTCGGTACCAGGACACTGCATAGAGCCAGGAAGCTCTGTTCCTGCGTTTATGCTGCTTGTCAGCCTAGAAATTGGAGACTGATGGCATAAGGCTTGTTTTCCCATTATGAAAGCTCCGTTCATGCGGCCTCGAAACTACCTGAAAAGCATTGTTGTCGCCGGGGTTTTCCTCACTGCCGGCATGGTTCTGAGAAGAAAATGAGTTTTCTCCTAAGAAACCTTGGGTTTCCAGTTCCTTTTTGGAAGCTCACCCTGCTCTGCTCTATACCTAAAGTGAAAGTCAACGTGAACCGTAGCCTCGAAGTAAGGCTCTGATTTGCCTTGCCAATGGGGAGGTGTGCAGCAGCTCCATGAGGCCTTCATCACTGTTCTGCTTTAGTTTCACGGTAGTAAGCCTTTCAAAACTCCTAGGGTCCTTGCTTCAGCACCCGTTTCCGTACCAGAATACTGAGTAGAGCAAGGAAGCTCTGGTCCTGTTAAGCAACTTCCAGCCCCGTAGGCCTTTTTGGAACACCCCAGTGTTGGCTAGAGAGAACCAACACACTGCACTCTTCCTTGGGAGAGCCAGATTACCTCAGCTCCACACAGGATTCACGAACACACTTCTAGACTGTCCTCCATGCAATGGGTGGAACCTCATTCCCCTAGCTGAACTCTATTGAGAAAAACACTCTGCTTCTAATCCCTTTTCACATTTCACACTTAGAGTCACGCATCCGCAAGGAGGCGGTCGGCTTGCATTCCAAGTACAATTTAAGCACAGTTCTTGGTGTAACACTGCAGGTCCTTTGAAGATGCAAAGGCCCCTCAGTCTCGCTCGCGCATCCTTTGTTTTGGAACTTCGCTGCACGCGGAAAACCGCATGTAGAGAAAAGTTGATTCAGGGAAAGCCCCAGTGGGTATCGTGAATCTCTTTTGACTTGTGAGCATCAACATGTACTTATGCTGCGTGTCAACCTAAAAATGGAAGACTGATGGCACAAAGCTTGTTTTCCCGTTTTGAAAGCTCCATTCATGCGGCCTCGAAGCTACCTGAAAAGCACTGTTGTTACCGTGCTTTTACTTACAGCCGGCATGGCACATAGAAGAAAATGAGTTTTCTCGAAAGAAACCTTGTGCTTCCAGTTCCTAGTTGGAAGCTCACCCTGCTCTGCTCTATACCAAACGTGAAAGTCAATGTGAGCATTAGCCTCGAAGTAAGGCCCTGATTATGCTGGCAAAACGGGAGGCGTGCAGCAGCTCCATGAGGCCTTCATCGCTGTTATGCTTTAGTTTCATGGTAGTAAGCTTTCCAAGACTCCTAGGGACTTTGCTTAAGCAACCGTTTCGGTACCAGAACACTGCGTAGAGACAGTAAGCTCTGGTCCTGCGTGTATGCTGCGTGTCAACCTAGAAATTGGAGACTGATGGCATAAGGCTTCTTTTCCCATTATGAAAGCTCCGTTCATGCGGCCTCGAAGCTACCTGAAAAGCATTGTTGTTGCCGGGGTTTTCCTCACTGCCGGCATGGTTCTGAGAAGAAAATGAGTTTTCTCCTAAGAAACCTTGGGTTTCCAGTTCCTTGTTGGAAGCTCACCCTGCTCTGCTCTATACCTAAAGTGAAAGTCAACGTGAACCCTAGCCTCGAAGTAAGGCTCTAATTTGCCTTGCCAATGGGGAGGTGTGCAGCAGCTCCATGAGGCCTTCATCACTGTTCTGCTTTAGTTTCACGGTAGTAAGCCTTTCAAAACTCCTAGGGTCCTTGCTTCAGCACCCGTTTCCGTACCAGAATACTGAGTAGAGCAAGGAAGCTCTGGTCCTGTTAAGCAACTTCCAGCCCCGTAGGCCTTTTTGGAACACCCCAGTGTTGGCTAGAGAGAACCAACACACTGCACTCTTCCTTGGGAGAGCCAGATTACCTCAGCTCCACACAGGATTCACGAACACACTTCTAGACTGTCCTCCATGCAATGGGTGGAACCTCATTCCCCTAGCTGAACTCTATTGAGAAAAACACTCTGCTTCTAATCCCTTTTCACATTTCACACTTAGAGTCACGCATCCGCAAGGAGGTGGTCGGCTTGCATTCCAAGTACAATTTAAGCACAGTTCTTGGTGTAACACTGCAGGTCCTTTGAAGATGCAAAGGCCCCTCAGTCTCGCTCGCGCATCCTTTGTTTTGGAACTTCGCTGCACGCGGAAAACCGCATGTAGAGAAAAGTTGATTCAGGGAAAGCCCCAGTGGGTATCGTGAATCTCTTTTGACTTGTGAGCATCAACATGTACTTATGCTGCGTGTCAACCTAAAAATGGAAGACTGATGGCACAAAGCTTGTTTTCCCGTTTTGAAAGCTCCATTCATGCGGCCTCGAAGCTACCTGAAAAGCACTGTTGTTACCGTGCTTTTACTTACAGCCGGCATGGCACATAGAAGAAAATGAGTTTTTTTCGAAAGAAACCTTGTGCTTCCAGTTCCTAGTTGGAAGCTCACCCTGCTCTGCTCTATACCAAACGTGAAAGTCAATGTGAGCACTAGCCTCGAAGTAAGGCCCTGATTATGCTGGCAAAACGGGAGGCGTGCAGCAGCTCCATGAGGCCTTCATCGCTGTTCTGCTTTAGTTTCACGGTAGTAAGCTTTCCAAGCCTCCTAGGGACTTTGCTTAAGCAACCGTTTCGGTACCAGAACACTGCGTAGAGACAGTAAGCTCTGGTCCTGCGTGTATGCTGCGTGTCAACCTAGAAATTGGAGACTGATGGCATAAGGCTTCTTTTCCCATTATGAAAGCTCCGTTCATGCGGCCTCGAAGCTACCTGAAAAGCATTGTTGTTGCCGGAGTTTTCCTCACTGCCGCCATGGTTCTGAGAAGAAAATGAGTTTTCTCCTAAGAAACCTTGGGTTTCCAGTTCCTTGTTGGAAGCTCACCCTGCTCTGCGCTATACCTAAAGTGAAAGTCAACGTGAGCCCAAGCTTCGAAGTAAGGCCCTGCTTATCCTTGCAAAACGAGAGGCGTGCAGCAGCTCCATGAGGCCTTCATCGTTGTTCTGCTTTAGTTTCAAGGTAGTAAGCTTTTCAACACTCCTAGGGGCCTTGCTTCAGCACCCGTTTCAGTACCAGAATACTGCGTAGAACCAGGAAGCTCTGCTCCTGCGTGTATGCTGCGTGTCAACCTAGAAATTAGAGACTGATGGCACAAGGCTTCTTTTCCCGTTTTGAAAGCTCCATTCATGCGGCCTCGAAGCTACCTGAAAAGCACTGTTGTTACCGTGCTTTTATTTACAGCCGGCATGGCACATAGAAGAAAATGAGTTTTCTCGAAAGAAACCTTGTGCTTCCAGTTCCTAGTTGGAAGCTCACCCTGCTCTGCTCTATACCAAACGTGAAAGTCAATGTGAGCACTAGCCTCGAAGTAAGGCCCTGATTATGCTGGCAAAACGGGAGGCGTGCAGCAGCTCCATGAGGCCTTCATCGCTGTTCTGCTTTAGTTTCACGGTAGTAAGCTTTCCAAGACTCCTAGGGACTTTGCTTAAGCAACCGTTTCGGTACCAGAACACTGCGTAGAGACAGTAAGCTCTGGTCCTGCGTGTATGCTGCGTGTCAACCTAGAAATTGGAGACTGATGGCATAAGGCTTCTTTTCCCATTATGAAAGCTCCGTTCATGCGGCCTCGAAGCTACCTGAAAAGCATTGTTGTTGCCGGGGTTTTCCTCACTGCCGCCATGGTTCTGAGAAGAAAATGAGTTTTCTCCTAAGAAACCTTGGGTTTCCAGTTCCTTGTTGGAAGCTCACCCTGCTGTGCTCTATACCTAAAGTGAAAGTCAACGTGAGCCCAAGCTTCGAAGTAAGGCCCTGATTATCCTTGCAAAACGAGAGGCGTGCAGCAGCTCCATGAGGCCTTCATCGTTGTTCTGCTTTAGTTTCAAGGTAGTAAGCTTTTCAACACTCCTAGGGGCCTTGCTTCAGCACCCGTTTCAGTACCAGAACACTGCGTAGGACCAGGAAGCTCTGCTCCTGCGTGTATGCTGCGTGTCAACCTAGAAATTAGAGACTGATGGCACAAGGCTTGTTTTCCCATTATGAAAGCTCCGTTGATGCGGCCCCGAAGCTACCTGAAAAGCACTGTTGTTACCGTGCTTTTACTTACAGCCGGCATGTCTCATAGAAGAAAATGAGTTTTCTCGAAAGAAACCTTGTGCTTCCAGTTCCTAGTTGGAAGCTCACCGTGCTCTGCTCTATACCAAAAGTGAAACTCAACGTGAGCAGTAGCCTCGAAGTACAGCCCTGCTTATCCTTGCAAAACGGGAGGCGTGCAGCAACTCCATGGGGCCTTCAAGGCTGTTCTGCTTTAGTTTAACGGTAGTAAGCTCTCCAAGACTCTTAGGGACCATGCTTCAGGACCCGTTTCGGTACCAGGACACTGCATAGAGCCAGGAAGCTCTGTTCCTGCGTTTATGCTGCTTGTCAGCCTAGAAATTGGAGACTGATGGCATAAGGCTTGTTTTCCCATTATGAAAGCTCCGTTCATGCGGCCTCGAAACTACCTGAAAAGCATTGTTGTTGCCGGGGTTTTCCTCACTGCCGGCATGGTTCTGAGAAGAAAATGAGTTTTCTCCTAAGAAACCTTGGGTTTCCAGTTCCTTGTTGGAAGCTCACCCTGCTCTGCTCTATACCTAAAGTGAAAGTCAACGTGAACCGTAGCCTCGAAGTAAGGCTCTGATTTGCCTTGCCAATGGGGAGGTGTGCAGCAGCTCCATGAGGCCTTCATCACTGTTCTGCTTTAGTTTCACGGTAGTAAGCCTTTCAAAACTCCTAGGGTCCTTGCTTCAGCACCCGTTTCCGTACCAGAATACTGAGTAGAGCAAGGAAGCTCTGGTCCTGTTAAGCAACTTCCAGCCCCGTAGGCCTTTTTGGAACACCCCAGTGTTGGCTAGAGAGAACCAACACACTGCACTCTTCCTTGGGAGAGCCAGATTACCTCAGCTCCACACAGGATTCACGAACACACTTCTAGACTGTCCTCCATGCAATGGGTGGAACCTCATTCCCCTAGCTGAACTCTATTGAGAAAAACACTCTGCTTCTAATCCCTTTTCACATTTCACACTTAGAGTCACGCATCCGCAAGGAGGCGGTCGGCTTGCATTCCAAGTACAATTTAAGCACAGTTCTTGGTGTAACACTGCAGGTCCTTTGAAGATGCAAAGGCCCCTCAGTCTCGCTCGCGCATCCTTTGTTTTGGAACTTCGCTGCACGCGGAAAACCGCATGTAGAGAAAAGTTGATTCAGGGAAAGTCCCAGTGGGTATCGTGAATCTCTTTTGACTTGTGAGCATCAACATGTACTTATGCTGCGTGTCAACCTAAAAATGGAAGACTGATGGCACAAAGCTTGTTTTCCCGTTTTGAAAGCTCCATTCATGCGGCCTCGAAGCTACCTGAAAAGCACTGTTGTTACCGTGCTTTTACTTACAGCCGGCATGGCATATAGAAGAAAATGAGTTTTCTCGAAAGAAACCTTGTGCTTCCAGTTCCTAGTTGGAAGCTCACCCTCCTCTGCTCTATACCAAACGTGAAAGTCAATGTGAGCACTAGCCTCGAAGTAAGGCCCTGATTGTGCTGGCAAAATGGGAGGCGTGCAGCAGCTCCATGAGGCCTTCATCGCTGTTCTGCTTTAGTTTCACGGTAGTAAGCTTTCCAAGACTCCTAGGGACTTTGCTTAAGCAACCGTTTCGGTACCAGAACACTGCGTAGAGACAGTAAGCTCTGGTCCTGCGTGTATGCTGCGTGTCAACCTAGAAATTGGAGACTGATGGCATAAGGCTTCTTTTCCCATTATGAAAGCTCCGTTCATGCGGCCTCGAAGCTACCTGAAAAGCATTGTTGTTGCCGGGGTTTTCCTCACTGCCAGCATGGTTCTGAGAAGAAAATGAGTTTTCTCCTAAGAAACCTTGGGTTCCCAGTTCCTTGTTGGAAGCTCACCCTGCTCTGCTCTATACCTAAAGTGAAAGTCAACGTGAGCCCAAGCTTCGAAGTAAGGCCGTGATTATCCTTGCAAAACGAGAGGCGTGCAGCAGCTCCATGAGGCCTTCATCGTTGTTCTGCTTTAGTTTCAAAGCAGTAAGCTTTTCAACACTCCTAGGGGCCTTGCTTCAGCATCCGTTTCGGTACCAGAACACTGCGTAGAACCAGGAAGCTCTGCTCCTGCGTGTATGCTGCGTGTCAACCTAGAAATTAGAGACTGATGGCACAAGGCTAGTTTTCCCATTATGAAAGCTCCGTTGATGCGGCCCCGAAGCTACCTGAAAAGCACTGTTGTTACCGTGCTTTTACTTACAGCTGGCATGGTTCATAGAAGAAAATGAGTTTTCTCCTAAGAAACCTTGGGTTTCCAGTTCCTTGTTGGAAGCTCACCCTGCTCTGCTCTATACCTAAAGTGAAAGTCAACGTGAGCCCAAGCTTCGAAGTAAGTCCCTGATTATCCTTGCAAATCGAGAGGCGTGCAGCAGCTCCATGAGGCCTTCATCGTTGTTCTGCTTTGGTTTCAAGGTAGTAAGCTTTTCAACACTCCTAGGGACCTTGCTTCAGCACCCGTTTCAGTACCAGAACACTGCGTAGAACCAGGAAGCTCTGCTCCTGCGTGTATGCTGCGTGTCAACGTAGAAATTAGAGACTGATGGCACAAGGCTTCTTTTCCCATTTTGAAAGCTCCATTCATGCGGCCTCGAAGCTACCTGAAAAGCACTGTTGTTACCGTGCTTTTACATACAGCCGGCATGGCACATAGAAGAAAATGAGTTTTCTCGAAAGAAACCTTGTGCTTCCAGTTCCTAGTTGGAAGCTCACCGTGCTCTGCTCTATACCTAAAGTGAAAGTCAACATGAGCCCAAGCTTCGAAGTAAGGCCCTGATTATCCTTGCAAAACGAGAGGCGTGCAGCAGCTCCATGAGGCCTTCATCGTTATTCTGCTGGTTTCAAGGTAGTAAGCTGTTCAACACTCCTAGGGACCTTGCTTCAGCACCCGTTTCAGTACCAGAACACTGCGTAGAACCAGGAAGCTCTGCTCCTGCGTGTATGCTGCGTGTCAACCTACAAATTAGAGACTGATGGCACAAGGCTTGTTTTCCCATTATGAAAGCTCCGTTGATGCGGCCCCGAAGCTACCTGAAAAGCACTGTTGTTACCGTGCTTTTACTTACAGCCGGCATGTCTCATAGAAGAAAATGAGTTTTCTCGAAAGAAACCTTGTGCTTCCAGTTCCTAGTTGGAAGCTCACCCTGCTCTGCTCTATACCAAAAGTGAAACTCAACGTGAGCAGTAGCCTCGAAGTACAGCCCTGCTTATCCTTGCAAAACGGGAGGCGTGCAGCAACTCCATGAGGCCTTCAAGGCTGTTCTACTTTAGTTTAACGGTAGTAAGCTCTCCAAGAGTCTTAGGGACCATGCTTCAGGACCCGTTTCGGTACCAGGACACTGCATAGAGCCAGGAAGCTCTGTTCCTGCGTTTATGCTGCTTGTCAGCCTAGAAATTGGAGACTGATGGCATAAGGCTTGTTTTCCCATTATGAAAGCTCCGTTCATGCGGCCTCGAAGCTACCTGAAAAGCATTGTTGTTGCCGGGGTTTTCCTCACTGCCGGCATGGTTCTGAGAAGAAAATGAGTTTTCTCCTAAGAAACCTTGGGTTTCCAGTTCCTTGTTGGAAGCTCACCCTGCTCTGCGCTATACCTAAAGTGAAAGTCAACATGAGCCCAAGCTTCGAAGTAAGGCCCTGATTATCCTTGCAAAACGAGAGGCGTGCAGCAGCTCCATGAGGCCTTCATCGTTATTCTGCTTAGGTTTCAAGGTAGTAAGCTGTTCAACACTCCTAGGGACCTTGCTTCAGCACCCGTTTCAGTACCAGAACACTGCGTAGAACCAGGAAGCTCTGCTCCTGCGTGTATGCTGCGTGTCAACCTAGAAATTAGAGACTGATGGCACAAGGCTTGTTTTCCCATTATGAAAGCTCCGTTGATGCGGCCCCGAAGCTACCTGAAAAGCACTGTTGTTACCGTGCTTTTACTTACAGCCGGCATGTCTCATAGAAGAAAATGAGTTTTCTCGAAAGAAACCTTGTGCTTCCAGTTCCTAGTTGGAAGCTCACCCTGCTCTGCTCTATACCAAAAGGGAAACTCAACGTGAGCAGCAGCCTCGAAGTACAGCCCTGCTTATCCTTGCAAAACGGGAGGCGTGCACCAACTCCATGAGGCCTTCAAGGCTGTTCTGCTTTAGTTTAACGGTAGTAAGCTCTCCAAGACTCTTAGGGACCATGCTTCAGGACCCGTTTCGGTACCAGGACACTGCATAGAGCCAGGAAGCTCTGTTCCTGCGTTTATGCTGCTTGTCAGCCTAGAAATTGGAGACTGATGGCATAAGGCTTGTTTTCCCATTATGAAAGCTCCGTTCATGCGGCCTCGAAGCTACCTGAAAAGCATTGTTGTTGCCGGGGTTTTCCTCACTGCCGGCATGGTTCTGAGAAGAAAATGAGTTTTCTCCTAAGAAACCTTGGGTTTCCAGTTCCTTGTTGGAAGCTCACCCTGCTCTGCTCTATACCTAAAGTGAAAGTCAACGTGAACCGTAGCCTCGAAGTAAGGCTCTGATTTGCCTTGCCAATGGGGAGGTGTGCAGCAGCTCCATGAGGCCTTCATCACTGTTCTGCTTTAGTTTCACGGTAGTAAGCCTTTCAAAACTCCTAGGGTCCTTGCTTCAGCACCCGTTTCCGTACCAGAATACTGAGTAGAGCAAGGAAGCTCTGGTCCTGTTAAGCAACTTCCAGCCCCGTAGGCCTTTTTGGAACACCCCAGTGTTGGCTAGAGAGAACCAACACACTGCACTCTTCCTTGGGAGAGCCAGATTACCTCAGCTCCACACAGGATTCACGAACACACTTCTAGACTGTCCTCCATGCAATGGGTGGAACCTCATTCCCCTAGCTGAACTCTATTGAGAAAAACACTCTGCTTCTAATCCCTTTTCACATTTCACACTTAGAGTCACGCATCCGCAAGGAGGTGGTCGGCTTGCATTCCAAGTACAATTTAAGCACAGTTCTTGGTGTAACACTGCAGGTCCTTTGAAGATGCAAAGGCCCCTCAGTCTCGCTCGCGCATCCTTTGTTTTGGAACTTCGCTGCACGCGGAAAACCGCATGTAGAGAAAAGTTGATTCAGGGAAAGCCCCAGTGGGTATCGTGAATCTCTTTTGACTTGTGAGCATCAACATGTACTTATGCTGCGTGTCAACCTAAAAATGGAAGACTGATGGCACAAAGCTTGTTTTCCCGTTTTGAAAGCTCCATTCATGCGGCCTCGAAGCTACCTGAAAAGCACTGTTGTTACCGTGCTTTTACTTACAGCCGGCATGGCACATAGAAGAAAATGAGTTTTCTCGAAAGAAACCTTGTGCTTCCAGTTCCTAGTTGGAAGCTCACCCTGCTCTGCTCTATACCAAACGTGAAAGTCAATGTGAGCACTAGCCTCGAAGTAAGGCCCTGATTGTGCTGGCAAAATGGGAGGCGTGCAGCAGCTCCATGAGGCCTTCATCGCTGTTCTGCTTTAGTTTCACGGTAGTAAGCTTTCCAAGACTCCTAGGGACTTTGCTTAAGCAACCGTTTCGGTACCAGAACACTGCGTAGAGACAGTAAGCTCTGGTCCTGCGTGTATGCTGCGTGTCAACCTAGAAATTGGAGACTGATGGCATAAGGCTTCTTTTCCCATTATGAAAGCTCCGTTCATGCGGCCTTGAAGCTACCTGAAAAGCATTGTTGTTGCCGGGGTTTTCCTCACTGCCGGCATGGTTCTGAGAAGAAAATGAGTTTTCTCCTAAGAAACCTTGGGTTTCCAGTTCCTTGTTGGAAGCTCACCCTGCTCTGCGCTATACCTAAAGTGAAAGTCAACGTGAGCCCAAGCTTCGAAGTAAGGCCCTGATTATCCTTGCAAAACGAGAGGCGTGCAGCAGCTCCATGAGGCCTTCATCGTTGTTCTGCTTAGGTTTCAAGGTAGTAAGCTGTTCAACACTCCTAGGGACCTTGCTTCAGCACCCGTTTCAGTACCAGAACACTGCGTAGAACCAGGAAACTCTGCTCCTGCGTATATGCTGCGTGTCAACCTAGAAATTAGAGACTGATGGCACAAGGCTTGTTTTCCCATTATGAAAGCTCCGTTGATGCGGCCCCGAAGCTACCTGAAAAGCACTGTTGTTACCGTGCTTTTACTTACAGCCGGCATGTCTCATAGAAGAAAATGAGTTTTCTCGAAAGAAACCTTGTGCTTCCAGTTCCTAGTTGGAAGCTCACCCTGCTCTGCTCTATACCAAAAGTGAAACTCAACGTGAGCAGTAGCCTCGAAGTACAGCCCTGCTTATCCTTGCAAAACGGGAGGCGTGCAGCAACTCCATGAGGCCTTCAAGGCTGTTCTACTTTAGTTTAACGGTAGTAAGCTCTCCAAGAGTCTTAGGGACCATGCTTCAGGACCCGTTTCGGTACCAGGACACTGCATAGAGCCAGGAAGCTCTGTTCCTGCGTTTATGCTGCTTGTCAGCCTAGAAATTGGAGACTGATGGCATAAGGCTTGTTTTCCCATTATGAAAGCTCCGTTCATGCGGCCTCGAAGCTACCTGAAAAGCATTGTTGTTGCCGGGGTTTTCCTCACTGCCGGCATGGTTCTGAGAAGAAAATGAGTTTTCTCCTAAGAAACCTTGGGTTTCCAGTTCCTTGTTGGAAGCTCACCCTGCTCTGCGCTATACCTAAAGTGAAAGTCAACGTGAGCCCAAGCTTCGAAGTAAGGCCCTGATTATCCTTGCAAAACGAGAGGCGTGCAGCAGCTCCATGAGGCCTTCATCGTTGTTCTGCTTTAGTTTCAAAGCAGTAAGCTTTTCAACACTCCTAGGGGCCTTGCTTCAGCATCCGTTTCGGTACCAGAACACTGCGTAGAACCAGGAAGCTCTGCTCCTGCGTGTATGCTGCGTGTCAACCTAGAAATTAGAGACTGATGGCACAAGGCTAGTTTTCCCATTATGAAAGCTCCATTGATACGGCCCCGAAGCTACCTGAAAAGCACTTTTGTTACCGTGCTTTTACTTACAGCCGGCATGGTTCATAGAAGAAAATGAGTTTTCTCGAAAGAAACCTTGTGCTTCCAGTTCCTAGTTGGAAGCTCACCCTGCTCTGCTCTATACCTAAAGTGAAAGTCAACGTGAGCCCAAGCTTCGAAGTAAGGCCCTGATTATCCTTGCAAAACGAGAGGCGTGCAGCAGCTCCATGAGGCCTTCATCGTTGTTCTGCTTAGGTTTCACGGTAGTAAGCTTTTCAACATTCCTAGGGACCTTGCTTCAGCACCCGTTTCAGTACCAGAACACTGCGTAGAACCAGGAAGCTCTGCTCCTGCGTGTATGCTGCGTGTCAACCTAGAAATTAGAGACTGATGGCACAAGGCTTGTTTTCCCATTATGAAAGCTCCGTTGATGCGGCCCCGAAGCTACCTGAAAAGCACTGTTGTTACCGTGCTTTTACTTACAGCCGGCATGTCTCATAGAAGAAAATGAGTTTTCTCGAAAGAAACCTTGTGCTTCCAGTTCCCAGTTGGAAGCTCACCCTGCTCTGCTCTATACCAAAAGTGAAACTCAACGTGAGCAGTAGCCTCGAAGTACAGCCCTGCTTATCCTTGCAAAACGGGAGGCGTGCAGCAACTCCATGAGGCCTTCAAGGCTGTTCTACTTTAGTTTAACGGTAGTAAGCTCTCCAAGAGTCTTAGGGACCATGCTTCAGGACCCGTTTCGGTACCAGGACACTGCATAGAGCCAGGAAGCTCTGTTCCTGCGTTTATGCTGCTTGTCAGCCTAGAAATTGGAGACTGATGGCATAAGGCTTGTTTTCCCATTATGAAAGCTCCGTTCATGCGGCCTCGAAGCTACCTGAAAAGCATTGTTGTTGCCGGGGTTTTCCTCACTGCCGGCATGGTTCTGAGAAGAAAATGAGTTTTCTCGAAAGAAACCTTGTGCTTCCAGTTCCTAGTTGGAAGCTCACCCTGCTCTGCTCTATACCAAACGTGAAAGTCAATGTGAGCACTAGCCTCGAAGTAAGGCCCTGATTATGCTGGCAAAACGGGAGGCGTGCAGCAGCTCCATGAGGCCTTCATCGCTGTTCTGCTTTAGTTTCACGGTAGTAAGCTTTCCAAGACTCCTAGGGACTTTGCTTAAGCAACCGTTTCGGTACCAGAACACTGCGTAGAGACAGTAAGCTCTGGTCCTGCGTGTATGCTGCGTGTCAACCTAGAAATTGGAGACTGATGGCATAAGGCTTCTTTTCCCATTATGAAAGCTCCGTTCATGCGGCCTCGAAGCTACCTGAAAAGCATTGTTGTTGCCGGGGTTTTCCTCACTGCCGCCATGGTTCTGAGAAGAAAATGAGTTTTCTCCTAAGAAACCTTGGGTTTCCAGTTCCTTGTTGGAAGCTCACCCTGCTCTGCTCTATACCTAAAGTGAAAGTCAACGTGAGCCCAAGCTTCGAAGTAAGGCCCTGATTATCCTTGCAAAACGAGAGGCGTGCAGCAGCTCCATGAGGCCTTCATCGTTGTTCTGCTTTAGTTTCAAGGTAGTAAGCTTTTCAACACTCCTTGGGGCCTTGCTTCAGCATCCGTTTCAGTACCAGAAAACTGTGTAGAACAAGGAAGCTCTGCTCCTGCGTGTATGCTGCGTGTCAACCTAGAAATTAGAGACTGATGGCACAAGGCTAGTTTTCCCATTATAAAAGCTCCGTTGATGCGGCCCCGAAGCTACCTGAAAAGCACTGTTGTTACCGTGCTTTTACTTACAGCTGGCATGGTTCATAGAAGAAAATGAGTTTTCTCCTAAGAAACCTTGTGCTTCCAGTTCCTTGTTGGAAGCTCACCCTGCTCTGCTCTATACCTAAAGTGAAAGTCAACGTGAGCCCAAGCTTCGAAGTAAGGCCCTGATTATCCTTGCAAAACGAGAGGCGTGCAGCAGCTCCATGAGGCCTTCATCGTTGTTCTGCTTTGGTTTCAAGGTAGTAAGCTTTTCAACACTCCTAGGGACCTTGCTTCAGCACCCGTTTCAGTACCAGAACACTGCGTAGAACCAGGAAGCTCTGCTCCTGCGTGTATGCTGCGTGTCAACCTAGAAATTAGAGACTGATGGCACAAGGCTTGTTTTCCCATTATGAAAGCTCCGTTGATGCGGCCCCGAAGCTACCTGAAAAGCACTGTTGTTACCGTGCTTTTACTTACAGCCGGCATGTCTCATAGAAGAAAATGAGTTTTCTCGAAAGAAACCTTGTGCTTCCAGTTCCCAGTTGGAAGCTCACCCTGCTCTGCTCTATACCAAAAGTGAAACTCAACGTGAGCAGTAGCCTCGAAGTACAGCCCTGCTTATCCTTGCAAAACGGGAGGCGTGCAGCAACTCCATGAGGCCTTCAAGGCTGTTCTGCTTTAGTTTAACGGTAGTAAGCCTTTCAAAACTCCTAGGGTCCTTGCTTCAGCACCCGTTTCCGTACCAGAATACTGAGTAGAGCAAGGAAGCTCTGGTCCTGTTAAGCAACTTCCAGCCCCGTAGGCGTTTTTGGAACACCCCAGTGTTGGCTAGAGAGAACCAACACACTGCACTCTTCCTTGGGAGAGCCAGATTACCTCAGCTCCACACAGGATTCACGAACACACTTCTAGACTGTCCTCCATGCAATGGGTGGAACCTCATTCCCCTAGCTGAACTCTATTGAGAAAAACACTCTGCTTCTAATCCCTTTTCACATTTCACACTTAGAGTCACGCATCCGCAAGGAGGTGGTCGGCTTGCATTCCAAGTACAATTTAAGCACAGTTCTTGGTGTAACACTGCAGGTCCTTTGAAGATGCAAAGGCCCCTCAGTCTCGCTCGCGCATCCTTTGTTTTGGAACTTCGCTGCACGCGGAAAACCGCATGTAGAGAAAAGTTGATTCAGGGAAAGCCCCAGTGGGTATCGTGAATCTCTTTTGACTTGTGAGCATCAACATGTACTTATGCTGCGTGTCAACCTAAAAATGGAAGACTGATGGCACAAAGCTTGTTTTCCCGTTTTGAAAGCTCCATTCATGCGGCCTCGAAGCTACCTGAAAAGCACTGTTGTTACCGTGCTTTTACTTACAGCTGTTATGGTTCATAGAAGAAAATGAGTTTTCTCGAAAGAAACCTTGTGCTTCCAGTTCCTAGTTGGAAGCTCACCCTGCTCTGGTCTATACCTAAAGTGAAAGTCAACGTGAGCCCAAGCTTTGAAGTAAGGCCCTGATTATCCTTGCAAATCGAGAGGCGTGCAGCAGCTCCATGAGGCCTTCATCGTTGTTCTGCTTTGGTTTCAAGGTAGTAAGCTTTTCAACACTCCTAGGGACCTTGCTTCAGCACCCGTTTCAGTACCAGAACACTGCGTAGAACCAGGAAGCTCTGCTCCTGCGTGTATGCTGCGTGTCAACCTACAAATTAGAGACTGATGGCACAAGGCTTGTTTTCCCATTATGAAAGCTCCGTTGATGCGGCCCCGAAGCTACCTGAAAAGCACTGTTGTTACCGTGCTTTTACTTACAGCCGGCATGGTTCATAGAAGAAAATGAGTTTTCTCGAAAGAAACCTTGTGCTTCCAGTTCCTAGTTGGAAGCTCACCCTGCTCTGCTCTATACCAAACGTGAAAGTCAATGTGAGCACTAGCCTCGAAGTAAGGCTCTGATTATCCTGGCAAAACGGGAGGCGTGCAGCAGCTCCATGAGGCCTTCATCTCTGTTCTGCTTTAGTTTCACGGTAGTAAGCTTTCCAAGTCTCCTAGGGACTTTGCTTAAGCAACCGTTTCGGTACCAGAACACTGCATAGAGACAGTAAGCTCTGGTCCTGCGTGTATGCTGCGTGTCAACCTAGAAATTGGAGACTGATGGTATAATGCTTCTTTTCCCATTATGAAAGCTCCGTTCATGCGGCCTCGAAGCTACCTGAAAAGCCTTGTTGTTGCCGGGGTTTTCCTCACTGCCGCCATGGTTCTGAGAAGAAAATGAGTTTTCTCCTAAGAAACCTTGGGTTTCCAGTTCCTTGTTGGAAGCTCACCCTGCTCTGCTCTATACCTAAAGTGAAAGTCAACGTGAGCCCAAGCTTCGAAGTAAGGCCCTGATTATCCTTGCAAAACGGGAGGCGTGCAGCAGCTCCATGAGGCCTTCATCGTTGTTCTGCTTTAGTTTCAAGGTAGTAAGCTTTTCAACACTCCTAGGGGACTTGCTTCAGCACCCGTTTCAGTACCAGAACACTGCGTAGAACCAGGAAGCTCTGCTCCTGCGTGTATGCTGCGTGTCAACCTAGAAATTAGAGACTGATGGCACAAGGCTAGTTTTCCCATTATGAAAGCTCCGTTGATGCGGCCCCGAAGCTACCTGAAAAGCACTGTTGTTACCGTGCTTTTACTTACAGCCGGCATGGTTCATAGAAGAAAATGAGTTTTCTCGAAAGAAACCTTGTGCTTCCAGTTCCTAGTTGGAAGCTCACCCTGCTCTGCTCTATACCTAAAGTGAAAGTCAACGTGAGCCCAAGCTTCGAAGTAAGGCCCTGATTATCCTTGCAAAACGAGAGGCGTGTAGCAGCTCCATGAGGCCTTCATCGTTGTTCTGCTTTGGTTTCAAGGTAGTAAGCTTTTCAACACTCCTAGGGACCTTGCTTCAGCACCCGTTTCAGTACCAGAACACTGCGTAGAACCAGGAAGCTCTGCTCCTGCGTGTATGCTGCGTGTCAACCTAGAATTTAGAGACTGATGGCACAAAGCTTGTTTTCCCATTATGAAAGCTCCGTTGATGCGGCCCCGAAGCTACCTGAAAAGCACTTTTGTTACCGTGCTTTTACTTACAGCCGGCATGTCTCATAGAAGAAAATGAGTTTTCTCGAAAGAAACCTTGTGCTTCCAGTTCCTAGTTGGAAGCTCACCCTGCTCTGCTCTATACCAAAAGTGAAACTCAACGTGAGCAGTAGCCTCGAAGTACAGCCCTGCTTATCCTTGCAAAACGGGAGGCGTGCAGCAACTCCATGAGGCCTTCAAGGCTGTTCTGCTTTAGTTTAACGGTAGTAAGCTCTCCAAGACTCTTAGGGACCATGCTTCAGGACCCGTTTCGGTACCAGGACACTGCATAGAGCCAGGAAGCTCTGTTCCTGCGTTTATGCTGCTTGTCAGCCTAGAAATTGGAGACTGATGGCATAAGGCTTGTTTTCCCATTATGAAAGCTCCGTTCATGCGGCCTCGAAGCTACCTGAAAAGCATTGTTGTTGCCGGGGTTTTCCTCACTGCCGGCATGGTTCTGAGAAGAAAATGAGTTTTCTCCTAAGAAACCTTGGGTTTCCAGTTCCTTGTTGGAAGCTCACCCTGCTCTGCTCTATACCTAAAGTGAAAGTCAACGTGAACCGTAGCCTCGAAGTAAGGCTCTGATTTGCCTTGCCAATGGGGAGGTGTGCAGCAGCTCCATGAGGCCTTCATCACTGTTCTGCTTTAGTTTCACGGTAGTAAGCCTTTCAAAACTCCTAGGGTCCTTGCTTCAGCACCCGTTTCCGTACCAGAATACTGAGTAGAGCAAGGAAGCTCTGGTCCTGTTAAGCAACTTCCAGCCCCGTAGGCCTTTTTGGAACACCCCAGTGTTGGCTAGAGAGAACCAACACACTGCACTCTTCCTTGGGAGAGCCAGATTACCTCAGCTCCACACAGGATTCACGAACACACTTCTAGACTGTCCTCCATGCAATGGGTGGAACCTCATTCCCCTAGCTGAACTCTATTGAGAAAAACACTCTGCTTCTAATCCCTTTTCACATTTCACACTTAGAGTCACGCATCCGCAAGGAGGTGGTCGGCTTGCATTCCAAGTACAATTTAAGCACAGTTCTTGGTGTAACACTGCAGGTCCTTTGAAGATGCAAAGGCCCCTCAGTCTCGCTCGCGCATCCTTTGTTTTGGAACTTCGCTGCACGCGGAAAACCGCATGTAGAGAAAAGTTGTTCAGGGAAAGCCCCAGTGGGTATCGTGAATCTCTTTTGACTTGTGAGCATCAACATGTACTTATGCTGCGTGTCAACCTAAAAATGGAAGACTGATGGCACAAAGCTTGTTTTCCCGTTTTGAAAGCTCCATTCATGCGGCCTCGAAGCTACCTGAAAAGCACTGTTGTTACCGTGCTTTTACTTACGGCCGGCATGGCATATAGAAGAAAATGAGTTTTCTCGAAAGAAACCTTGTGCTTCCAGTTCCTAGTTGGAAGCTCACCCTGCTCTGCTCTATACCAAACGTGAAAGTCAATGTGAGCACTAGCCTCGAAGTAAGACCCTGATTATGCTGGCAAAACGGGAGGCGTGCAGCAGCTCCATGAGGCCTTCATCGCTGTTCTGCTTTAGTTTCACGGTAGTAAGCTTTCCAAGACTCCTAGGGACTTTGCTTAAGCAACCGTTTCGGTACCAGAACACTGCGTAGAGACAGTAAGCTCTGGTCCTGCGTGTATGCTGCGTGTCAACCTAGAAATTGGAGACTGATGGCATAAGGCTTCTTTTCCCATTATGAAAGCTCCGTTCATGCGGCCTCGAAGCTACCTGAAAAGCATTGTTGTTGCCGGGGTTTTCCTCACTGCCGCCATGGTTCTGAGAAGAAAATGAGTTTTCTCCTAAGAAACCTTGGGTTTCCAGTTCCTTGTTGGAAGCTCACCCTGCTCTGCTCTATACCTAAAGTGAAAGTCAACGTGAGCCCAAGCTTCGAAGTAAGGCCCTGATTATCCTTGCAAAACGAGAGGCGTGCAGCAGCTCCATGAGGCCTTCATCGTTGTTCTGCTTTAGTTTCAAGGTAGTAAGCTTTTCAACACTCCTAGGGGCCTTGCTTCAGCACCCGTTTCAGTACCAGAAGACTGTGTAGAACAAGGAAGCTCTGCTCCTGCGTGTATGCTGCGTGTCAACCTAGAAATTAGAGACTGATGGCACAAGGCTAGTTTTCCCATTATGAAAGCTCCGTTGATGCGGCCCCGAAGCTACCTGAAAAGCACTGTTGTTACCGTGCTTTTACTTACAGCTGGCATGGTTCATAGAAGAAAATGAGTTTTCTCGAAAGAAACCTTGTGCTTCCAGTTCCTAGTTGGAAGCTCACCCTGCTCTGGTCTATACCTAAAGTGAAAGTCAACGTGAGCCCAAGCTTCGAAGTAAGGCCCTGATTATCCTTGCAAATCGAGAGGCGTGCAACAGCTCCATGAGGCCTTCATCGTTGTTCTGCTTTGGTTTCAAGGTAGTAAGCTTTTCAACACTCCTAGGGACCTTGCTTCAGCACCCGTTTCAGTACCAGAACACTGCATAGAACCAGGAAGCTCTGCTCCTGCGTGTATGCTGCGTGTCAACGTAGAAATTAGAGACTGATGGCACAAGGCTTGTTTTCCCATTATGAAAGCTCCGTTGATGCGGCCCCGAAGCTACCTGAAAAGCACTGTTGTTACCGTGCTTTTACTTACAGCCGGCATGTCTCATAGAAGAAAATGAGTTTTCTCGAAAGAAACCTTGTGCTTCCAGTTCCTAGTTGGAAGCTCACCCTGCTCTGCTCTATACCAAAAGTGAAACTCAACGTGAGCAGTAGCCTCGAAGTACAGCCCTGCTTATCCTTGCAAAACGGGAGGCGTGCAGCAACTCCATGAGGCCTTCAAGGCTGTTCTGCTTTAGTTTAACGGTAGTAAGCTCTCCAAGAGTCTTAGGGACCATGCTTCAGGACCCGTTTCGGTACCAGGACACTGCATAGAGCCAGGAAGCTCTGTTCCTGCGTTTATGCTGCTTGTCAGCCTAGAAATTGGAGACTGATGGCATAAGGCTTGTTTTCCCATTATGAAAGCTCCGTTCATGCGGCCTCGAAGCTACCTGAAAAGCATTGTTGTTGCCGGGGTTTTCCTCACTGCCGGCATGGTTCTGAGAAGAAAATGAGTTTTCTCCTAAGAAACCTTGGGTTTCCAGTTCCTTGTTGGAAGCTCACCCTGCTCTGCTCTATACCTAAAGTGAAAGTCAACGTGAACCCTAGCCTCGAAGTAAGGCTCTGATTTGCCTTGCCAATGGGGAGGTGTGCAGCAGCTCCATGAGGCCTTCATCACTGTTCTGCTTTAGTTTCACGGTAGTAAGCCTTTCAAAACTCCTAGGGCCCTTGCTTCAGCACCCGTTTCCGTACCAGAATACTGAGTAGAGCAAGGAAGCTCTGGTCCTGTTAAGCAACTTCCAGCCCCGTAGGCCTTTTTGGAACACCCCAGTGTTGGCTAGAGAGAACCAACACACTGCACTCTTCCTTGGGAGAGCCAGATTACCTCAGCTCCACACAGGATTCACGAACACACTTCTAGACTGTCCTCCATGCAATGGGTGGAACCTCATTCCCCTAGCTGAACTCTATTGAGAAAAACACTCTGCTTCTAATCCCTTTTCACATTTCACACTTAGAGTCACGCATCCGCAAGGAGGTGGTCGGCTTGCATTCCAAGTACAATTTAAGCACAGTTCTTGGTGTAACACTGCAGGTCCTTTGAAGATGCAAAGGCCCCTCAGTCTCGCTCGCGCATCCTTTGTTTTGGAACTTCGCTGCACGCGGAAAACCGCATGTAGAGAAAAGTTGATTCAGGGAAAGCCCCAGTGGGTATCGTGAATCTCTTTTGACTTGTGAGCATCAACATGTACTTATGCTGCGTGTCAACCTAAAAATGGAAGACTGATGGCACAAAGCTTGTTTTCCCGTTTTGAAAGCTCCATTCATGCGGCCTCGAAGCTACCTGAAAAGCACTGTTGTTACCGTGCTTTTACTTACGGCCGGCATGGCATATAGAAGAAAATGAGTTTTCTCGAAAGAAACCTTGTGCTTCCAGTTCCTAGTTGGAAGCTCACCCTGCTCTGCTCTATACCAAACGTGAAAGTCAATGTGAGCACTAGCCTCGAAGTAAGACTCTGATTATGCTGGCAAAACGGGAGGCGTGCAGCAGCTCCATGAGGCCTTCATCGCTGTTCTGCTTTAGTTTCACGGTAGTAAGCTTTCCAAGACTCCTAGGGACTTTGCTTAAGCAACCGTTTCGGTACCAGAACACTGCGTAGAGACAGTAAGCTCTGGTCCTGCGTGTATGCTGCGTGTCAACCTAGAAATTGGAGACTGATGGCATAAGACTTCTTTTCCCATTATGAAAGCTCCGTTCATGCGGCCTCGAAGCTACCTGAAAAGCATTGTTGTTGCCGGGGTTTTCCTCACTGCCGCCATGGTTCTGAGAAGAAAATGAGTTTTCTCCTAAGAAACCTTGGGTTTCCAGTTCCTTGTTGGAAGCTCACCCTGCTCTGCTCTATACCTAAAGTGAAAGTCAACGTGAGCCCAAGCTTCGAAGTAAGGCCCTGATTATCCTTGCAAAACGAGAGGCGTGCAGCAGCTCCATGAGGCCTTCATCGTTGTTCTGCTTTAGTTTCAAGGTAGTAAGCTTTTCAACACTCCTAGGGGCCTTGCTTCAGCACCCGTTTCAGTACCAGAAGACTGTGTAGAACAAGGAAGCTCTGCTCCTGCGTGTATGCTGCGTGTCAACCTAGAAATTAGAGACTGATGGCACAAGGCTAGTTTTCCCATTATGAAAGCTCCGTTGATACGGCCCCGAAGCTACCTGAAAAGCACTGTTGTTACCGTGCTTTTACTTACAGCCGGCATGTCTCATAGAAGAAAATGAGTTTTCTCGAAAGAAACCTTGTGCTTCCAGTTCCTAGTTGGAAGCTCACCCTGCTCTGCTCTATACCAAAAGTGAAACTCAACGTGAGCAGTAGCCTCGAAGTACAGCCCTGCTTATCCTTGCAAAACGGGAGGCGTGCAGCAACTCCATGAGGCCTTCAAGGCTGTTCTGTTTTAGTTTAACGGTAGTAAGCTCTCCAAGACTCTTAGGGACCATGCTTCAGGACCCGTTTCGGTACCAGGACACTGCATAGAGCCAGGAAGCTCTGTTCCTGCGTTTATGCTGCTTGTCAGCCTAGAAATTGGAGACTGATGGCATAAGGCTTGTTTTCCCATTATGAAAGCTCCGTTCATGCGGCCTCGAAGCTACCTGAAAAGCATTGTTGTTGCCGGGGTTTTCCTCACTGCCGGCATGGTTCTGAGAAGAAAATGAGTTTTCTCCTAAGAAACCTTGGGTTTCCAGTTCCTTGTTGGAAGCTCACCCTGCTCTGCTCTATACCTAAAGTGAAAGTCAACGTGAACCCTAGCCTCGAAGTAAGGCTCTGATTTGCCTTGCCAATGGGGAGGTGTGCAGCAGCTCCATGAGGCCTTCATCACTGTTCTGCTTTAGTTTCACGGTAGTAAGCCTTTCAAAACTCCTAGGGTCCTTGCTTCAGCACCCGTTTCCGTACCAGAATACTGAGTAGAGCAAGGAAGCTCTGGTCCTGTTAAGCAACTTCCAGCCCCGTAGGCCTTTTTGGAACACCCCAGTGTTGGCTAGAGAGAACCAACACACTGCACTCTTCCTTGGGAGAGCCAGATTACCTCAGCTCCACACAGGATTCACGAACACACTTCTAGACTGTCCTCCATGCAATGGGTGGAACCTCATTCCCCTAGCTGAACTCTATTGAGAAAAACACTCTGCTTCTAATCCCTTTTCACATTTCACACTTAGAGTCACGCATCCGCAAGGAGGTGGTCGGCTTGCATTCCAAGTACAATTTAAGCACAGTTCTTGGTGTAACACTGCAGGTCCTTTGAAGATGCAAAGGCCCCTCAGTCTCGCTCGCGCATCCTTTGTTTTGGAACTTCGCTGCACGCGGAAAACCGCATGTAGAGAAAAGTTGATTCAGGGAAAGCCCCAGTGGGTATCGTGAATCTCTTTTGACTTGTGAGCATCAACATGTACTTATGCTGCGTGTCAACCTAAAAATGGAAGACTGATGGCACAAAGCTTGTTTTCCCGTTTTGAAAGCTCCATTCATGCGGCCTCGAAGCTACCTGAAAAGCACTGTTGTTACCGTGCTTTTACTTACGGCCGGCATGGCATATAGAAGAAAATGAGTTTTCTCGAAAGAAACCTTGTGCTTCCAGTTCCTAGTTGGAAGCTCACCCTGCTCTGCTCTATACCAAACGTGAAAGTCAATGTGAGCACTAGCCTCGAAGTAAGACCCTGATTATGCTGGCAAAACGGGAGGCGTGCAGCAGCTCCATGAGGCCTTCATCGCTGTTCTGCTTTAGTTTCACGGTAGTAAGCTTTCCAAGACTCCTAGGGACTTTGCTTAAGCAACCGTTTCGGTACCAGAACACTGCGTAGAGACAGTAAGCTCTGGTCCTGCGTGTATGCTGCGTGTCAACCTAGAAATTGGAGACTGATGGCATAAGACTTCTTTTCCCATTATGAAAGCTCCGTTCATGCGGCCTCGAAGCTATCTGAAAAGCATTGTTGTTGCCGGGGTTTTCCTCACTGCCGGCATGGTTCTGAGAAGAAAATGAGTTTTCTCCTAAGAAACCTTGGGTTTCCAGTTCCTTGTTGGAAGCTCACCCTGCTCTGCTCTATACCTAAAGTGAAAGTCAACGTGAGCCCAAGCTTCGAAGTAAGGCCCTGATTATCCTTGCAAAACGAGAGGCGTGCAGCAGCTCCATGAGGCCTTCATCGTTGTTCTGCTTTAGTTTCAAGGTAGTAAGCTTTTCAACACTCCTAGGGGCCTTGCTTCAGCACCCGTTTCAGTACCAGAAGACTGTGTAGAACAAGGAAGCTCTGCTCCTGCGTGTATGCTGCGTGTCAACCTAGAAATTAGAGACTGATGGCACAAGGCTAGTTTTCCCATGATGAAAGCTCCGTTGATGCGGCCCCGAAGCTACCTGAAAAGCACTGTTGTTACCGTGCTTTTACTTACAGCTGGCATGGTTCATAGAAGAAAATGAGTTTTCTCGAAAGAAACCTTGTGCTTCCAGTTCCTAGTTGGAAGCTCACCCTGCTCTGGTCTATACCTAAAGTGAAAGTCAACGTGAGCCCAAGCTTCGAAGTAAGGCCCTGATTATCCTTGCAAATCGAGAGGCGTGCAACAGCTCCATGAGGCCTTCATCGTTGTTCTGCTTTGGTTTCAAGGTAGTAAGCTTTTCAACACTCCTAGGGACCTTGCTTCAGCACCCGTTTCAGTACCAGAACACTGCATAGAATCAGGAAGCTCTGCTCCTGCGTGTATGCTGCGTGTCAACTTAGAAATTAGAGACTGATGGCACAAGGCTTGTTTTCCCATTATGAAAGCTCCGTTGATGCGGCCCCGAAGCTACCTGAAAAGCACTATTGTTACCGTGCTTTTACTTACAGCCGGCATGTCTCATAGAAGAAAATGAGTTTTCTCGAAAGAAACCTTGTGCTTCCAGTTCCTAGTTGGAAGCTCACCCTGCTCTGCTCTATACCAAAAGTGAAACTCAACGTGAGCAGTAGCCTCGAAGTACAGCCCTGCTTATCCTTGCAAAACGGGAGGCGTGCAGCAACTCCATGAGGCCTTCAAGGCTGTTCTGTTTTAGTTTAACGGTAGTAAGCTCTCCAAGACTCTTAGGGACCATGCTTCAGGACCCGTTTCGGTACCAGGACACTGCATAGAGCCAGGAAGCTCTGTTCCTGCGTTTATGCTGCTTGTCAGCCTAGAAATTGGAGACTGATGGCATAAGGCTTGTTTTCCCATTATGAAAGCTCCGTTCATGCGGCCTCGAAGCTACCTGAAAAGCATTGTTGTTGCCGGGGTTTTCCTCACTGCCGGCATGGTTCTGAGAAGAAAATGAGTTTTCTCCTAAGAAACCTTGGGTTTCCAGTTCCTTGTTGGAAGCTCACCCTGCTCTGCTCTATACCTAAAGTGAAAGTCAACGTGAACCGTAGCCTCGAAGTAAGGCTCTGATTTGCCTTGCCAATGGGGAGGTGTGCAGCAGCTCCATGAGGCCTTCATCACTGTTCTGCTTTAGTTTCACGGTAGTAAGCCTTTCAAAACTCCTAGGGTCCTTGCTTCAGCACCCGTTTCCGTACCAGAATACTGAGTAGAGCAAGGAAGCTCTGGTCCTGTTAAGCAACTTCCAGCCCCGTAGGCCTTTTTGGAACACCCCAGTGTTGGCTAGAGAGAACCAACACACTGCACTCTTCCTTGGGAGAGCCAGATTACCTCAGCTCCACACAGGATTCACGAACACACTTCTAGACTGTCCTCCATGCAATGGGTGGAACCTCATTCCCCTAGCTGAACTCTATTGAGAAAAACACTCTGCTTCTAATCCCTTTTCACATTTCACACTTAGAGTCACGCATCCGCAAGGAGGTGGTCGGCTTGCATTCCAAGTACAATTTAAGCACAGTTCTTGGTGTAACACTGCAGGTCCTTTGAAGATGCAAAGGCCCCTCAGTCTCGCTCGCGCATCCTTTGTTTTGGAACTTCGCTGCACGCGGAAAACCGCATGTAGAGAAAAGTTGATTCAGGGAAAGCCCCAGTGGGTATCGTGAATCTCTTTTGACTTGTGAGCATCAACATGTACTTATGCTGCGTGTCAACCTAAAAATGGAAGACTGATGGCACAAAGCTTGTTTTCCCGTTTTGAAAGCTCCATTCATGCGGCCTCGAAGCTACCTGAAAAGCACTGTTGTTACCGTGCTTTTCCTTACGGCCGGCATGTCATATAGAAGAAAATGAGTTTTCTCGAAAGAAACCTTGTGCTTCCAGTTCCTAGTTGGAAGCTCACCCTGCTCTGCTCTATACCAAACGTGAAAGTCAATGTGAGCACTAGCCTCGAAGTAAGACCCTGATTATGCTGGCAAAACGGGAGGCGTGCAGCAGCTCCATGAGGCCTTCATCGCTGTTCTGCTTTAGTTTCACGGTAGTAAGCTTTCCAAGACTCCTAGGGACTTTGCTTAAGCAACCGTTTCGGTACCAGAACACTGCGTAGAGACAGTAAGCTCTGGTCCTGCGTGTATGCTGCGTGTCAACCTAGAAATTGGAGACTGATGGCATAAGACTTCTTTTCCCATTATGAAAGCTCCGTTCATGCGGCCTCGAAGCTACCTGAAAAGCATTGTTGTTGCCGGGGTTTTCCTCACTGCCGGCATGGTTCTGAGAAGAAAATGAGTTTTCTCCTAAGAAACCTTGGGTTTCCAGTTCCTTGTTGGAAGCTCACCCTGCTCTGCTCTATACCTAAAGTGAAAGTCAACGTGAGCCCAAGCTTCGAAGTAAGGCCCTGATTATCCTTGCAAAATGAGAGGCGTGCAGCAGCTCCATGAGGCCTTCATCGTTGTTCTGCTTTAGTTTCAAGGTAGTAAGCTTTTCAACACTCCTAGGGGCCTTGCTTCAGCACCCGTTTCAGTACCAGAAGACTGTGTAGAACAAGGAAGCTCTGCTCCTGCGTGTATGCTGCGTGTCAACCTAGAAATTAGAGACTGATGGCACAAGGCTAGTTTTACCATTATGAAAGCTCCGTTGATGCGGCCCCGAAGCTACCTGAAAAGCACTGTTGTTACCGTGCTTTTACTTACAGCTGGCATGGTTCATAGAAGAAAATGAGTTTTCTCCTAAGAAACCTTGTGCTTCCAGTTCCTTGTTGGAAGCTCACCCTGCTCTGCTCTATACCTAAAGTGAAAGTCAACGTGAGCCCAAGCTTCGAAGTAAGGCCCTGATTATCCTTGCAAATCGAGAGGCGTGCAGCAGCTCCATGAGGCCTTCATCGTTGTTCTGCTTTGGTTTCAAGGTAGTAAGCTTTTCAACACTCCTAGGGACCTTGCTTCAGCACCCGTTTCAGTACCATAACACTGCGTAGAACCAGGAAGCTCTGCTCCTGCGTGTATGCTGCGTGTCAACGTAGAAATTAGAGACTGATGGCACAAGGCTAGTTTTCCCATTATGAAAGCTCCGTTGATGCGGCCCCGAAGCTACCTGAAAAGCACTGTTGTTACCGTGCTTTTACTTACAGCCGGCATGTCTCATAGAAGAAAATGAGTTTTCTCGAAAGAAACCTTGTGCTTCCAGTTCCTAGTTGGAAGCTCACCCTGCTCTGCTCTATACCAAAAGTGAAACTCAACGTGAGCAGTAGCCTCGAAGTACAGCCCTGCTTATCCTTGCAAAACGGGAGGCGTGCAGCAACTCCATGAGGCCTTCAAGGCTGTTCTGTTTTAGTTTAACGGTAGTAAGCTCTCCAAGACTCTTAGGGACCATGCTTCAGGACCCGTTTCGGTACCAGGACACTGCATAGAGCCAGGAAGCTCTGTTCCTGCGTTTATGCTGCTTGTCAGCCTAGAAATTGGAGACTGATGGCATAAGGCTTGTTTTCCCATTATGAAAGCTCCGTTCATGCGGCCTCGAAGCTACCTGAAAAGCATTGTTGTTGCCGGGGTTTTCCTCACTGCCGGCATGGTTCTGAGAAGAAAATGAGTTTTCTCCTAAGAAACCTTGGGTTTCCAGTTCCTTGTTGGAAGCTCACCCTGCTCTGCTCTATACCTAAAGTGAAAGTCAACGTGAACCCTAGCCTCGAAGTAAGGCTCTGATTTGCCTTGCCAATGGGGAGGTGTGCAGCAGCTCCATGAGGCCTTCATCACTGTTCTGCTTTAGTTTCACGGTAGTAAGCCTTTCAAAACTCCTAGGGTCCTTGCTTCAGCACCCGTTTCCGTACCAGAATACTGAGTAGAGCAAGGAAACTCTGGTCCTGTTAAGCAACTTCCAGCCCCGTAGGCCTTTTTGGAACACCCCAGTGTTGGCTAGAGAGAACCAACACACTGCACTCTTCCTTGGGAGAGCCAGATTACCTCAGCTCCACACAGGATTCACGAACACACTTCTAGACTGTCCTCCATGCAATGGGTGGAACCTCATTCCCCTAGCTGAACTCTATTGAGAAAAACACTCTGCTTCTAATCCCTTTTCACATTTCACACTTAGAGTCACGCATCCGCAAGGAGGTGGTCGGCTTGCATTCCAAGTACAATTTAAGCACAGTTCTTGGTGTAACACTGCAGGTCCTTTGAAGATGCAAAGGCCCCTCAGTCTCGCTCGCGCATCCTTTGTTTTGGAACTTCGCTGCACGCGGAAAACCGCATGTAGAGAAAAGTTGATTCAGGGAAAGCCCCAGTGGGTATCGTGAATCTCTTTTGACTTGTGAGCATCAACATGTACTTATGCTGCGTGTCAACCTAAAAATGGAAGACTGATGGCACAAAGCTTGTTTTCCCGTTTTGAAAGCTCCATTCATGCGGCCTCGAAGCTACCTGAAAAGCACTGTTGTTACCGTGCTTTTACTTGCGGCCGGCATGTCATATAGAAGAAAATGAGTTTTCTCGAAAGAAACCTTGTGCTTCCAGTTCCTAGTTGGAAGCTCACCCTGCTCTGCTCTATACCAAACGTGAAAGTCAATGTGAGCACTAGCCTCGAAGTAAGACCCTGATTATGCTGGCAAAACGGGAGGCGTGCAGCAGCTCCATGAGGCCTTCATCGCTGTTCTGCTTTAGTTTCACGGTAGTAAGCTTTCCAAGACTCCTAGGGACTTTGCTTAAGCAACCGTTTCGGTACCAGAACACTGCGTAGAGACAGTAAGCTCTGGTCCTGCGTGTATGCTGCGTGTCAACCTAGAAATTGGAGACTGATGGCATAAGACTTCTTTTCCCATTATGAAAGCTCCGTTCATGCGGCCTCGAAGCTACCTGAAAAGCATTGTTGTTGCCGGGGTTTTCCTCACTGCCGGCATGGTTCTGAGAAGAAAATGAGTTTTCTCCTAAGAAACCTTGGGTTTCCAGTTCCTTGTTGGAAGCTCACCCTGCTCTGCTCTATACCTAAAGTGAAAGTCAACGTGAGCCCAAGCTTCGAAGTAAGGCCCTGATTATCCTTGCAAAACGAGAGGCGTGCAGCAGCTCCATGAGGCCTTCATCGTTGTTCTGCTTTAGTTTCAAGGTAGTAAGCTTTTCAACACTCCTAGGGGCCTTGCTTCAGCACCCGTTTCAGTACCAGAAGACTGTGTAGAACAAGGAAGCTCTGCTCCTGCGTGTATGCTGCGTGTCAACCTAGAAATTAGAGACTGATGGCACAAGGCTAGTTTTCCCATTAAGAAAGCTCCGTTGATGCGGCCCCGAAGCTACCTGAAAAGCACTGTTGTTACCGTGCTTTTACTTACAGCTGGCATGGTTCATAGAAGAAAATGAGTTTTCTCGAAAGAAACCTTGTGCTTCCAGTTCCTAGTTGGAAGCTCACCCTGCTCTGGTCTATACCTAAAGTGAAAGTCAACGTGAGCCCAAGCTTCGAAGTAAGGCCCTGATTATCCTTGCAAATCGAGAGGCGTGCAACAGCTCCATGCGGCCTTCATCGTTGTTCTGCTTTGGTTTCAAGGTAGTAAGCTTTTCAACACTCCTAGGGACCTTGCTTCAGCACCCGTTTCAGTACCAGAACACTGCATAGAACCAGGAAGCTCTGCTCCTGCGTGTATGCTGCGTGTCAACGTAGAAATTAGAGACTGATGGCACAAGGCTTGTTTTCCCATTATGAAAGCTCCGTTGATGCGGCCCCGAAGCTACCTGAAAAGCACTGTTGTTACCGTGCTTTTACTTACAGCCGGCATGTCTCATAGAAGAAAATGAGTTTTCTCGAAAGAAACCTTGTGCTTCCAGTTCCTAGTTGGAAGCTCACCCTGCTCTGCTCTATACCAAAAGTGAAACTCAACGTGAGCAGTAGCCTCGAAGTACAGCCCTGCTTATCCTTGCAAAACGGGAGGCGTGCAGCAACTCCATGAGGCCTTCAAGGCTGTTCTGTTTTAGTTTAACGGTAGTAAGCTCTCCAAGACTCTTAGGGACCATGCTTCAGGACCCGTTTCGGTACCAGGACACTGCATAGAGCCAGGAAGCTCTGTTCCTGCGTTTATGCTGCTTGTCAGCCTAGAAATTGGAGACTGATGGCATAAGGCTTGTTTTCCCATTATGAAAGCTCCGTTCATGCGGCCTCGAAGCTACCTGAAAAGCATTGTTGTTGCCGGGGTTTTCCTCACTGCCGGCATGGTTCTGAGAAGAAAATGAGTTTTCTCCTAAGAAACCTTGGGTTTCCAGTTCCTTGTTGGAAGCTCACCCTGCTCTGCTCTATACCTAAAGTGAAAGTCAACGTGAACCCTAGCCTCGAAGTAAGGCTCTGATTTGCCTTGCCAATGGGGAGGTGTGCAGCAGCTCCATGAGGCCTTCATCACTGTTCTGCTTTAGTTTCACGGTAGTAAGCCTTTCAAAACTCCTAGGGTCCTTGCTTCAGCACCCGTTTCCGTACCAGAATACTGAGTAGAGCAAGGAAGCTCTGGTCCTGTTAAGCAACTTCCAGCCCCGTAGGCCTTTTTGGAACACCCCAGTGTTGGCTAGAGAGAACCAACACACTGCACTCTTCCTTGGGAGAGCCAGATTACCTCAGCTCCACACAGGATTCACGAACACACTTCTAGACTGTCCTCCATGCAATGGGTGGAACCTCATTCCCCTAGCTGAACTCTATTGAGAAAAACACTCTGCTTCTAATCCCTTTTCACATTTCACACTTAGAGTCACGCATCCGCAAGGAGGTGGTCGGCTTGCATTCCAAGTACAATTTAAGCACAGTTCTTGGTGTAACACTGCAGGTCCTTTGAAAATGCAAAGGCCCCTCAGTCTCGCTCGCGCATCCTTTGTTTTGGAACTTCGCTGCACGCGGAAAACCGCATGTAGAGAAAAGTTGATTCAGGGAAAGCCCCAGTGGGTATCGTGAATCTCTTTTGACTTGTGAGCATCAACATGTACTTATGCTGCGTGTCAACCTAAAAATGGAAGACTGATGGCACAAAGCTTGTTTTCCCGTTTTGAAAGCTCCATTCATGCGGCCTCGAAGCTACCTGAAAAGCACTGTTGTTACCGTGCTTTTACTTGCGGCCGGCATGGCATATAGAAGAAAATGAGTTTTCTCGAAAGAAACCTTGTGCTTCCAGTTCCTAGTTGGAAGCTCACCCTGCTCTGCTCTATACCAAACGTGAAAGTCAATGTGAGCACTAGCCTCGAAGTAAGACCCTGATTATGCTGGCAAAACGGGAGGCGTGCAGCAGCTCCATGAGGCCTTCATCGCTGTTCTGCTTTAGTTTCACGGTAGTAAGCTTTCCAAGACTCCTAGGGACTTTGCTTAAGCAACCGTTTCGGTACCAGAACACTGCGTAGAGACAGTAAGCTCTGGTCCTGCGTGTATGCTGCGTGTCAACCTAGAAATTGGAGACTGATGGCATAAGACTTCTTTTCCCATTATGAAAGCTCCGTTCATGCGGCCTCGAAGCTACCTGAAAAGCATTGTTGTTGCCGGGGTTTTCCTCACTGCCGGCATGGTTCTGAGAAGAAAATGAGTTTTCTCCTAAGAAACCTTGGGTTTCCAGTTCCTTATTGGAAGCTCACCCTGCTCTGCTCTATACCTAAAGTGAAAGTCAACGTGAGCCCAAGCTTCGAAGTAAGGCCCTGATTATCCTTGCAAAACGAGAGGCGTGCAGCAGCTCCATGAGGCCTTCATCGTTGTTCTGCTTTAGTTTCAAGGTAGTAAGCTTTTCAACACTCCTAGGGGCCTTGCTTCAGCACCCGTTTCAGTACCAGAAGACTGTGTAGAACAAGGAAGCTCTGCTCCTGCGTGTATGCTGCGTGTCAACCTAGAAATTAGAGACTGATGGCACAAGGCTAGTTTTCCCATTAAGAAAGCTCCGTTGATGCGGCCCCGAAGCTACCTGAAAAGCACTGTTGTTACCGTGCTTTTACTTACAGCTGGCATGGTTCATAGAAGAAAATGAGTTTTCTCGAAAGAAACCTTGTGCTTCCAGTTCCTAGTTGGAAGCTCACCCTGCTCTGGTCTATACCTAAAATGAAAGTCAACGTGAGCCCAAGCTTCGAAGTAAGGCCCTGATTATCCTTGCAAATCGAGAGGCGTGCAACAGCTCCATGCGGCCTTCATCGTTGTTCTGCTTTGGTTTCAAGGTAGTAAGCTTTTCAACACTCCTAGGGACCTTGCTTCAGCACCCGTTTCAGTACCAGAACACTGCATAGAACCAGGAAGCTCTGCTCCTGCGTGTATGCTGCGTGTCAACGTAGAAATTAGAGACTGATGGCACAAGGCTTGTTTTCCCATTATGAAAGCTCCGTTGATGCGGCCCCGAAGCTACCTGAAAAGCACTGTTGTTACCGTGCTTTTACTTACAGCCGGCATGTCTCATAGAAGAAAATGAGTTTTCTCGAAAGAAACCTTGTGCTTCCAGTTCCTAGTTGGAAGCTCACCCTGCTCTGCTCTATACCAAAAGTGAAACTCAACGTGAGCAGTAGCCTCGAAGTACAGCCCTGCTTATCCTTGCAAAACGGGAGGCGTGCAGCAACTCCATGAGGCCTTCAAGGCTGTTCTGTTTTAGTTTAACGGTAGTAAGCTCTCCAAGACTCTTAGGGACCATGCTTCAGGACCCGTTTCGGTACCAGGACACTGCATAGAGCCAGGAAGCTCTGTTCCTGCGTTTATGCTGCTTGTCAGCCTAGAAATTGGAGACTGATGGCATAAGGCTTGTTTTCCCATTATGAAAGCTCCGTTCATGCGGCCTCGAAGCTACCTGAAAAGCATTGTTGTTGCCGGGGTTTTCCTCACTGCCGGCATGGTTCTGAGAAGAAAATGAGTTTTCTCCTAAGAAACCTTGGGTTTCCAGTTCCTTGTTGGAAGCTCACCCTGCTCTGCTCTATACCTAAAGTGAAAGTCAACGTGAACCCTAGCCTCGAAGTAAGGCTCTGATTTGCCTTGCCAATGGGGAGGTGTGCAGCAGCTCCATGAGGCCTTCATCACTGTTCTGCTTTAGTTTCACGGTAGTAAGCCTTTCAAAACTCCTAGGGTCCTTGCTTCAGCACCCGTTTCCGTACCAGAATACTGAGTAGAGCAAGGAAGCTCTGGTCCTGTTAAGCAACTTCCAGCCCCGTAGGCCTTTTTGGAACACCCCAGTGTTGGCTAGAGAGAACCAACACACTGCACTCTTCCTTGGGAGAGCCAGATTACCTCAGCTCCACACAGGATTCACGAACACACTTCTAGACTGTCCTCCATGCAATGGGTGGAACCTCATTCCCCTAGCTGAACTCTATTGAGAAAAACACTCTGCTTCTAATCCCTTTTCACATTTCACACTTAGAGTCACGCATCCGCAAGGAGGTGGTCGGCTTGCATTCCAAGTACAATTTAAGCACAGTTCTTGGTGTAACACTGCAGGTCCTTTGAAGATGCAAAGGCCCCTCAGTCTCGCTCGCGCATCCTTTGTTTTGGAACTTCGCTGCACGCGGAAAACCGCATGTAGAGAAAAGTTGATTCAGGGAAAGCCCCAGTGGGTATTGTGAATCTCTTTTGACTTGTGAGCATCAACATGTACTTATGCTGCGTGTCAACCTAAAAATGGAAGACTGATGGCACAAAGCTTGTTTTCCCGTTTTGAAAGCTCCATTCATGCGGCCTCGAAGCTACCTGAAAAGCACTGTTGTTACCGTGCTTTTACTTGCGGCCGGCATGGCATATAGAAGAAAATGAGTTTTCTCGAAAGAAACCTTGTGCTTCCAGTTCCTAGTTGGAAGCTCACCCTGCTCTGCTCTATACCAAACGTGAAAGTCAATGTGAGCACTAGCCTCGAAGTAAGACCCTGATTATGCTGGCAAAACGGGAGGCGTGCAGCAGCTCCATGAGGCCTTCATCGCTGTTCTGCTTTAGTTTCACGGTAGTAAGCTTTCCAAGACTCCTAGGGACTTTGCTTAAGCAACCGTTTCGGTACCAGAACACTGCGTAGAGACAGTAAGCTCTGGTCCTGCGTGTATGCTGCGTGTCAACCTAGAAATTGGAGACTGATGGCATAAGACTTCTTTTCCCATTATGAAAGCTCCGTTCATGCGGCCTCGAAGCTACCTGAAAAGCATTGTTGTTGCCGGGGTTTTCCTCACTGCCGGCATGGTTCTGAGAAGAAAATGAGTTTTCTCCTAAGAATCCTTGGGTTTCCAGTTCCTTGTTGGAAGCTCACCCTGCTCTGCTCTATACCTAAAGTGAAAGTCAACGTGAGCCCAAGCTTCGAAGTAAGGCCCTGATTATCCTTGCAAAACGAGAGGCGTGCAGCAGCTCCATGAGGCCTTCATCGTTGTTCTGCTTTAGTTTCAAGGTAGTAAGCTTTTCAACACTCCTAGGGGCCTTGCTTCAGCACCCGTTTCAGTACCAGAAGACTGTGTAGAACAAGGAAGCTCTGCTCCTGCGTGTATGCTGCGTGTCAACCTAGAAATTAGAGACTGATGGCACAAGGCTAGTTTTCCCATTAAGAAAGCTCCGTTGATGCGGCCCCGAAGCTACCTGAAAAGCACTGTTGTTACCGTGCTTTTACTTACAGCTGGCATGGTTCATAGAAGAAAATGAGTTTTCTCGAAAGAAACCTTGTGCTTCCAGTTCCTAGTTGGAAGCTCACCCTGCTCTGGTCTATACCTAAAGTGAAAGTCAACGTGAGCCCAAGCTTCGAAGTAAGGCCCTGATTATCCTTGCAAATCGAGAGGCGTGCAACAGCTCCATGCGGCCTTCATCGTTGTTCTGCTTTGGTTTCAAGGTAGTAAGCTTTTCAACACTCCTAGGGACCTTGCTTCAGCACCCGTTTCAGTACCAGAACAGTGCGTAGAACCAGGAAGCTCTGCTCCTGCGTGTATGCTGCGTGTCAACGTAGAAATTAGAGACTGATGGCACAAGGCTTGTTTTCCCATTATGAAAGCTCCGTTGATGCGGCCCCGAAGCTACCTGAAAAGCACTGTTGTTACCGTGCTTTTACTTACAGCCGGCATGTCTCATAGAAGAAAATGAGTTTTCTCGAAAGAAACCTTGTGCTTCCAGTTCCTAGTTGGAAGCTCACCCTGCTCTGCTCTATACCAAAAGTGAAACTCAACGTGAGCAGTAGCCTCGAAGTACAGCCCTGCTTATCCTTGCAAAACGGGAGGCGTGCAGCAACTCCATGAGGCCTTCAAGGCTGTTCTGTTTTAGTTTAACGGTAGTAAGCTCTCCAAGACTCTTAGGGACCATGCTTCAGGACCCGTTTCGGTACCAGGACACTGCATAGAGCCAGGAAGCTCTGTTCCTGCGTTTATGCTGCTTGTCAGCCTAGAAATTGGAGACTGATGGCATAAGGCTTGTTTTCCCATTATGAAAGCTCCGTTCATGCGGCCTCGAAGCTACCTGAAAAGCATTGTTGTTGCCGGGGTTTTCCTCACTGCCGGCATGGTTCTGAGAAGAAAATGAGTTTTCTCCTAAGAAACCTTGGGTTTCCAGTTCCTTGTTGGAAGCTCACCCTGCTCTGCTCTATACCTAAAGTGAAAGTCAACGTGAACCCTAGCCTCGAAGTAAGGCTCTGATTTGCCTTGCCAATGGGGAGGTGTGCAGCAGCTCCATGAGGCCTTCATCACTGTTCTGCTTTAGTTTCACGGTAGTAAGCCTTTCAAAACTCCTAGGGTCCTTGCTTCAGCACCCGTTTCCGTACCAGAATACTGAGTAGAGCAAGGAAGCTCTGGTCCTGTTAAGCAACTTCCAGCCCCGTAGGCCTTTTTGGAACACCCCAGTGTTGGCTAGAGAGAACCAACACACTGCACTCTTCCTTGGGAGAGCCAGATTACCTCAGCTCCACACAGGATTCACGAACACACTTCTAGACTGTCCTCCATGCAATGGGTTGAACCTCATTCCCCTAGCTGAACTCTATTGAGAAAAACACTCTGCTTCTAATCCCTTTTCACATTTCACACTTAGAGTCACGCATCCGCAAGGAGGTGGTCGGCTTGCATTCCAAGTACAATTTAAGCACAGTTCTTGGTGTAACACTGCAGGTCCTTTGAAGATGCAAAGGCCCCTCAGTCTCGCTCGCGCATCCTTTGTTTTGGAACTTCGCTGCACGCGGAAAACCGCATGTAGAGAAAAGTTGATTCAGGGAAAGCCCCAGTGGGTATCGTGAATCTCTTTTGACTTGTGAGCATCAACATGTACCTATGCTGTGTGTCAACCTAAAAATGGAAGACTGATGGCACAAAGCTTGTTTTCCCGTTTTGAAAGCTCCATTCATGCGGCCTCGAAGCTACCTGAAAAGCACTGTTGTTACCGTGCTTTTACTTGCGGCCGGCATGGCATATAGAAGAAAATGAGTTTTCTCGAAAGAAACCTTGTGCTTCCAGTTCCTAGTTGGAAGCTCACCCTGCTCTGCTCTATACCAAACGTGAAAGTCAATGTGAGCACTAGCCTCGAAGTAAGGCCCTGATTATGCTGGCAAAACGGGAGGCGTGCAGCAGCTCCATGAGGCCTTCATCGCTGTTCTGCTTTAGTTTCACGGTAGTAAGCTTTCCAAGACTCCTAGGGGACTTGCTTCAGCACCCGTTTCAGTACCAGAACACTGCGTAGAGACAGTAAGCTCTGGTCCTGCGTGTATGCTGCGTGTCAACCTAGAAATTGGAGACTGATGGCATAAGACTTCTTTTCCCATTATGAAAGCTCCGTTGATGCGGCCCCGAAGCTACCTGAAAAGCACTGTTGTTACCGTGCTTTTACTTACAGCTGTCATGGTTCATAGAAGAAAATGAGTTTTCTCGAAAGAAACCTTGTGCTTCCAGTTCCTAGTTGGAAGCTCACCCTGCTCTGGTCTATACCTAAAGTGAAAGTCAACGTGAGCCCAAGCTTCGAAGTAAGGCCCTGATTATCCTTGCAAATCGAGAGGCGTGCAACAGCTCCATGCGGCCTTCATCGTTGTTCTGCTTTGGTTTCAAGGTAGTAAGCTTTTCAACACTCCTAGGGACCTTGCTTCAGCACCCGTTTCAGTACCAGAACACTGCATAGAACCAGGAAGCTCTGCTCCTGCGTGTATGCTGCGTGTCAACGTAGAAATTAGAGACTGATGGCACAAGGCTTGTTTTCCCATTATGAAAGCTCCGTTGATGCGGCCCCGAAGCTACCTGAAAAGCACTGTTGTTACCGTGCTTTTACTTACAGCCGGCATGTCTCATAGAAGAAAATGAGTTTTCTCGAAAGAAACCTTGTGCTTCCAGTTCCTAGTTGGAAGCTCACCCTGCTCTGCTCTATACCAAAAGTGAAACTCAACGTGAGCAGTAGCCTCGAAGTACAGCCCTGCTTATCCTTGCAAAACGGGAGGCGTGCAGCAACTCCATGAGGCCTTCAAGGCTGTTCTGTTTTAGTTTAACGGTAGTAAGCTCTCCAAGACTCTTAGGGACCATGCTTCAGGACCCGTTTCGGTACCAGGACACTGCATAGAGCCAGGAAGCTCTGTTCCTGCGTTTATGCTGCTTGTCAGCCTAGAAATTGGAGACTGATGGCATAAGGCTTGTTTTCCCATTATGAAAGCTCCGTTCATGCGGCCTCGAAGCTACCTGAAAAGCATTGTTGTTGCCGGGGTTTTCCTCACTGCCGGCATGGTTCTGAGAAGAAAATGAGTTTTCTCCTAAGAAACCTTGGGTTTCCAGTTCCTTGTTGGAAGCTCACCCTGCTCTGCTCTATACCTAAAGTGAAAGTCAACGTGAACCCTAGCCTCGAAGTAAGGCTCTGATTTGCCTTGCCAATGGGGAGGTGTGCAGCAGCTCCATGAGGCCTTCATCACTGTTCTGCTTTAGTTTCACGGTAGTAAGCCTTTCAAAACTCCTAGGGTCCTTGCTTCAGCACCCGTTTCCGTACCAGAATACTGAGTAGAGCAAGGAAGCTCTGGTCCTGTTAAGCAACTTCCAGCCCCGTAGGCCTTTTTGGAACACCCCAGTGTTGGCTAGAGAGAACCAACACACTGCACTCTTCCTTGGGAGAGCCAGATTACCTCAGCTCCACACAGGATTCACGAACACACTTCTAGACTGTCCTCCATGCAATGGGTTGAACCTCATTCCCCTAGCTGAACTCTATTGAGAAAAACACTCTGCTTCTAATCCCTTTTCACATTTCACACTTAGAGTCACGCATCCGCAAGGAGGTGGTCGGCTTGCATTCCAAGTACAATTTAAGCACAGTTCTTGGTGTAACACTGCAGGTCCTTTGAAGATGCAAAGGCCCCTCAGTCTCGCTCGCGCATCCTTTGTTTTGGAACTTCGCTGCACGCGGAAAACCGCATGTAGAGAAAAGTTGATTCAGGGAAAGCCCCAGTGGGTATCGTGAATCTCTTTTGACTTGTGAGCATCAACATGTACCTATGCTGTGTGTCAACCTAAAAATGGAAGACTGATGGCACAAAGCTTGTTTTCCCGTTTTGAAAGCTCCATTCATGCGGCCTCGAAGCTACCTGAAAAGCACTGTTGTTACTGTGCTTTTACTTGCGGCCGGCATGGCATATAGAAGAAAATGAGTTTTCTCGAAAGAAACCTTGTGCTTCCAGTTCCTAGTTGGAAGCTCACCCTGCTCTGCTCTATACCAAACGTGAAAGTCAATGTGAGCACTAGCCTCGAAGTAAGGCCCTGATTATGCTGGCAAAACGGGAGGCGTGCAGCAGCTCCATGAGGCCTTCATCGCTGTTCTGCTTTAGTTTCACGGTAGTAAGCTTTCCAAGACTCCTAGGGGACTTGCTTCAGCACCCGTTTCAGTACCAGAACACTGCGTAGAGACAGTAAGCTCTGGTCCTGCGTGTATGCTGCGTGTCAACCTAGAAATTGGAGACTGATGGCATAAGACTTCTTTTCCCATTATGAAAGCTCCGTTGATGCGGCCCCGAAGCTACCTGAAAAGCACTGTTGTTACCGTGCTTTTACTTACAGCTGTCATGGTTCATAGAAGAAAATGAGTTTTCTCGAAAGAAACCTTGTGCTTCCAGTTCCTAGTTGGAAGCTCACCCTGCTCTGGTCTATACCTAAAGTGAAAGTCAACGTGAGCCCAAGCTTCGAAGTAAGGCCCTGATTATCCTTGCAAATCGAGAGGCGTGCAACAGCTCCATGCGGCCTTCATCGTTGTTCTGCTTTGGTTTCAAGGTAGTAAGCTTTTCAACACTCCTAGGGACCTTGCTTCAGCACCCGTTTCAGTACCAGAACACTGCATAGAACCAGGAAGCTCTGCTCCTGCGTGTATGCTGCGTGTCAACGTAGAAATTAGAGACTGATGGCACAAGGCTTGTTTTCCCATTATGAAAGCTCCGTTGATGCGGCCCCGAAGCTACCTGAAAAGCACTGTTGTTACCGTGCTTTTACTTACAGCCGGCATGTCTCATAGAAGAAAATGAGTTTTCTCGAAAGAAACCTTGTGCTTCCAGTTCCTAGTTGGAAGCTCACCCTGCTCTGCTCTATACCAAAAGTGAAACTCAACGTGAGCAGTAGCCTCGAAGTACAGCCCTGCTTATCCTTGCAAAACGGGAGGCGTGCAGCAACTCCATGAGGCCTTCAAGGCTGTTCTGTTTTAGTTTAACGGTAGTAAGCTCTCCAAGACTCTTAGGGACCATGCTTCAGGACCCGTTTCGGTACCAGGACACTGCATAGAGCCAGGAAGCTCTGTTCCTGCGTTTATGCTGCTTGTCAGCCTAGAAATTGGAGACTGATGGCATAAGGCTTGTTTTCCCATTATGAAAGCTCCGTTCATGCGGCCTCGAAGCTACCTGAAAAGCATTGTTGTTGCCGGGGTTTTCCTCACTGCCGGCATGGTTCTGAGAAGAAAATGAGTTTTCTCCTAAGAAACCTTGGGTTTCCAGTTCCTTGTTGGAAGCTCACCCTGCTCTGCTCTATACCTAAAGTGAAAGTCAACGTGAACCGTAGCCTCGAAGTAAGGCTCTGATTTGCCTTGCCAATGGGGAGGTGTGCAGCAGCTCCATGAGGCCTTCATCACTGTTCTGCTTTAGTTTCACGGTAGTAAGCCTTTCAAAACTCCTAGGGTCCTTGCTTCAGCACCCGTTTCCGTACCAGAATACTGAGTAGAGCAAGGAAGCTCTGGTCCTGTTAAGCAACTTCCAGCCCCGTAGGCCTTTTTGGAACACCCCAGTGTTGGCTAGAGAGAACCAACACACTGCACTCTTCCTTGGGAGAGCCAGATTACCTCAGCTCCACACAGGATTCACGAACACACTTCTAGACTGTCCTCCATGCAATGGGTTGAACCTCATTCCCCTAGCTGAACTCTATTGAGAAAAACACTCTGCTTCTAATCCCTTTTCACATTTCACACTTAGAGTCACGCATCCGCAAGGAGGTGGTCGGCTTGCATTCCAAGTACAATTTAAGCACAGTTCTTGGTGTAACACTGCAGGTCCTTTGAAGATGCAAAGGCCCCTCAGTCTCGCTCGCGCATCCTTTGTTTTGGAACTTCGCTGCACGCGGAAAACCGCATGTAGAGAAAAGTTGATTCAGGGAAAGCCCCAGTGGGTATCGTGAATCTCTTTTGACTTGTGAGCATCAACATGTACCTATGCTGTGTGTCAACCTAAAAATGGAAGACTGATGGCACAAAGCTTGTTTTCCCGTTTTGAAAGCTCCATTCATGCGGCCTCGAAGCTACCTGAAAAGCACTGTTGTTACCGTGCTTTTACTTGCGGCCGGCATGGCATATAGAAGAAAATGAGTTTTCTCGAAAGAAACCTTGTGCTTCCAGTTCCTAGTTGGAAGCTCACCCTGCTCTGCTCTATACCAAACGTGAAAGTCAATGTGAGCACTAGCCTCGAAGTAAGGCCCTGATTATGCTGGCAAAACGGGAGGCGTGCAGCAGCTCCATGAGGCCTTCATCGCTGTTCTGCTTTAGTTTCACGGTAGTAAGCTTTCCAAGACTCCTAGGGGACTTGCTTCAGCACCCGTTTCAGTACCAGAACACTGCGTAGAGACAGTAAGCTCTGGTCCTGCGTGTATGCTGCGTGTCAACCTAGAAATTGGAGACTGATGGCATAAGACTTCTTTTCCCATTATGAAAGCTCCGTTGATGCGGCCCCGAAGCTACCTGAAAAGCACTGTTGTTACCGTGCTTTTACTTACAGCTGTCATGGTTCATAGAAGAAAATGAGTTTTCTCGAAAGAAACCTTGTGCTTCCAGTTCCTAGTTGGAAGCTCACCCTGCTCTGGTCTATACCTAAAGTGAAAGTCAACGTGAGCCCAAGCTTCGAAGTAAGGCCCTGATTATCCTTGCAAATCGAGAGGCGTGCAACAGCTCCATGCGGCCTTCATCGTTGTTCTGCTTTGGTTTCAAGGTAGTAAGCTTTTCAACACTCCTAGGGACCTTGCTTCAGCACCCGTTTCAGTACCAGAACACTGCATAGAACCAGGAAGCTCTGCTCCTGCGTGTATGCTGCGTGTCAACGTAGAAATTAGAGACTGATGGCACAAGGCTTGTTTTCCCATTATGAAAGCTCCGTTGATGCGGCCCCGAAGCTACCTGAAAAGCACTGTTGTTACCGTGCTTTTACTTACAGCCGGCATGTCTCATAGAAGAAAATGAGTTTTCTCGAAAGAAACCTTGTGCTTCCAGTTCCTAGTTGGAAGCTCACCCTGCTCTGCTCTATACCAAAAGTGAAACTCAACGTGAGCAGTAGCCTCGAAGTACAGCCCTGCTTATCCTTGCAAAACGGGAGGCGTGCAGCAACTCCATGAGGCCTTCAAGGCTGTTCTGTTTTAGTTTAACGGTAGTAAGCTCTCCAAGACTCTTAGGGACCATGCTTCAGGACCCGTTTCGGTACCAGGACACTGCATAGAGCCAGGAAGCTCTGTTCCTGCGTTTATGCTGCTTGTCAGCCTAGAAATTGGAGACTGATGGCATAAGGCTTGTTTTCCCATTATGAAAGCTCCGTTCATGCGGCCTCGAAGCTACCTGAAAAGCATTGTTGTTGCCGGGGTTTTCCTCACTGCCGGCATGGTTCTGAGAAGAAAATGAGTTTTCTCCTAAGAAACCTTGGGTTTCCAGTTCCTTGTTGGAAGCTCACCCTGCTCTGCTCTATACCTAAAGTGAAAGTCAACGTGAACCGTAGCCTCGAAGTAAGGCTCTGATTTGCCTTGCCAATGGGGAGGTGTGCAGCAGCTCCATGAGGCCTTCATCACTGTTCTGCTTTAGTTTCACGGTAGTAAGCCTTTCAAAACTCCTAGGGTCCTTGCTTCAGCACCCGTTTCCGTACCAGAATACTGAGTAGAGCAAGGAAGCTCTGGTCCTGTTAAGCAACTTCCAGCCCCGTAGGCCTTTTTGGAACACCCCAGTGTTGGCTAGAGAGAACCAACACACTGCACTCTTCCTTGGGAGAGCCAGATTACCTCAGCTCCACACAGGATTCACGAACACACTTCTAGACTGTCCTCCATGCAATGGGTTGAACCTCATTCCCCTAGCTGAACTCTATTGAGAAAAACACTCTGCTTCTAATCCCTTTTCACATTTCACACTTAGAGTCACGCATCCGCAAGGAGGTGGTCGGCTTGCATTCCAAGTACAATTTAAGCACAGTTCTTGGTGTAACACTGCAGGTCCTTTGAAGATGCAAAGGCCCCTCAGTCTCGCTCGCGCATCCTTTGTTTTGGAACTTCGCTGCACGCGGAAAACCGCATGTAGAGAAAAGTTGATTCAGGGAAAGCCCCAGTGGGTATCGTGAATCTCTTTTGACTTGTGAGCATCAACATGTACCTATGCTGTGTGTCAACCTAAAAATGGAAGACTGATGGCACAAAGCTTGTTTTCCCGTTTTGAAAGCTCCATTCATGCGGCCTCGAAGCTACCTGAAAAGCACTGTTGTTACCGTGCTTTTACTTGCGGCCGGCATGGCATATAGAAGAAAATGAGTTTTCTCGAAAGAAACCTTGTGCTTCCAGTTCCTAGTTGGAAGCTCACCCTGCTCTGCTCTATACCAAACGTGAAAGTCAATGTGAGCACTAGCCTCGAAGTAAGGCCCTGATTATGCTGGCAAAACGGGAGGCGTGCAGCAGCTCCATGAGGCCTTCATCGCTGTTCTGCTTTAGTTTCACGGTAGTAAGCTTTCCAAGACTCCTAGGGGACTTGCTTCAGCACCCGTTTCAGTACCAGAACACTGCGTAGAGACAGTAAGCTCTGGTCCTGCGTGTATGCTGCGTGTCAACCTAGAAATTGGAGACTGATGGCATAAGACTTCTTTTCCCATTATGAAAGCTCCGTTGATGCGGCCCCGAAGCTACCTGAAAAGCACTGTTGTTACCGTGCTTTTACTTACAGCTGGCATGGTTCATAGAAGAAAATGAGTTTTCTCGAAAGAAACCTTGTGCTTCCAGTTCCTAGTTGGAAGCTCACCCTGCTCTGGTCTATACCTAAAGTGAAAGTCAACGTGAGCCCAAGCTTCGAAGTAAGGCCCTGATTATCCTTGCAAATCGAGAGGCGTGCAACAGCTCCATGCGGCCTTCATCGTTGTTCTGCTTTGGTTTCAAGGTAGTAAGCTTTTCAACACTCCTAGGGACCTTGCTTCAGCACCCGTTTCAGTACCAGAACACTGCATAGAACCAGGAAGCTCTGCTCCTGCGTGTATGCTGCGTGTCAACGTAGAAATTAGAGACTGATGGCACAAGGCTTGTTTTCCCATTATGAAAGCTCCGTTGATGCGGCCCCGAAGCTACCTGAAAAGCACTGTTGTTACCGTGCTTTTACTTACAGCCGGCATGTCTCATAGAAGAAAATGAGTTTTCTCGAAAGAAACCTTGTGCTTCCAGTTCCTAGTTGGAAGCTCACCCTGCTCTGCTCTATACCAAAAGTGAAACTCAACGTGAGCAGTAGCCTCGAAGTACAGCCCTGCTTATCCTTGCAAAACGGGAGGCGTGCAGCAACTCCATGAGGCCTTCAAGGCTGTTCTGTTTTAGTTTAACGGTAGTAAGCTCTCCAAGACTCTTAGGGACCATGCTTCAGGACCCGTTTCGGTACCAGGACACTGCATAGAGCCAGGAAGCTCTGTTCCTGCGTTTATGCTGCTTGTCAGCCTAGAAATTGGAGACTGATGGCATAAGGCTTGTTTTCCCATTATGAAAGCTCCGTTCATGCGGCCTCGAAGCTACCTGAAAAGCATTGTTGTTGCCGGGGTTTTCCTCACTGCCGGCATGGTTCTGAGAAGAAAATGAGTTTTCTCCTAAGAAACCTTGGGTTTCCAGTTCCTTGTTGGAAGCTCACCCTGCTCTGCTCTATACCTAAAGTGAAAGTCAACGTGAACCGTAGCCTCGAAGTAAGGCTCTGATTTGCCTTGCCAATGGGGAGGTGTGCAGCAGCTCCATGAGGCCTTCATCACTGTTCTGCTTTAGTTTCACGGTAGTAAGCCTTTCAAAACTCCTAGGGTCCTTGCTTCAGCACCCGTTTCCGTACCAGAATACTGAGTAGAGCAAGGAAGCTCTGGTCCTGTTAAGCAACTTCCAGCCCCGTAGGCCTTTTTGGAACACCCCAGTGTTGGCTAGAGAGAACCAACACACTGCACTCTTCCTTGGGAGAGCCAGATTACCTCAGCTCCACACAGGATTCACGAACACACTTCTAGACTGTCCTCCATGCAATGGGTTGAACCTCATTCCCCTAGCTGAACTCTATTGAGAAAAACACTCTGCTTCTAATCCCTTTTCACATTTCACACTTAGAGTCACGCATCCGCAAGGAGGTGGTCGGCTTGCATTCCAAGTACAATTTAAGCACAGTTCTTGGTGTAACACTGCAGGTCCTTTGAAGATGCAAAGGCCCCTCAGTCTCGCTCGCGCATCCTTTGTTTTGGAACTTCGCTGCACGCGGAAAACCGCATGTAGAGAAAAGTTGATTCAGGGAAAGCCCCAGTGGGTATCGTGAATCTCTTTTGACTTGTGAGCATCAACATGTACCTATGCTGTGTGTCAACCTAAAAATGGAAGACTGATGGCACAAAGCTTGTTTTCCCGTTTTGAAAGCTCCATTCATGCGGCCTCGAAGCTACCTGAAAAGCACTGTTGTTACCGTGCTTTTACTTGCGGCCGGCATGGCATATAGAAGAAAATGAGTTTTCTCGAAAGAAACCTTGTGCTTCCAGTTCCTAGTTGGAAGCTCACCCTGCTCTGCTCTATACCAAACGTGAAAGTCAATGTGAGCACTAGCCTCGAAGTAAGGCCCTGATTATGCTGGCAAAACGGGAGGCGTGCAGCAGCTCCATGAGGCCTTCATCGCTGTTCTGCTTTAGTTTCACGGTAGTAAGCTTTCCAAGACTCCTAGGGGACTTGCTTCAGCACCCGTTTCAGTACCAGAACACTGCGTAGAGACAGTAAGCTCTGGTCCTGCGTGTATGCTGCGTGTCAACCTAGAAATTGGAGACTGATGGCATAAGACTTCTTTTCCCATTATGAAAGCTCCGTTGATGCGGCCCCGAAGCTACCTGAAAAGCACTGTTGTTACCGTGCTTTTACTTACAGCTGGCATGGTTCATAGAAGAAAATGAGTTTTCTCGAAAGAAACCTTGTGCTTCCAGTTCCTAGTTGGAAGCTCACCCTGCTCTGGTCTATACCTAAAGTGAAAGTCAACGTGAGCCCAAGCTTCGAAGTAAGGCCCTGATTATCCTTGCAAATCGAGAGGCGTGCAGCAGCTCCATGAGGCCTTCATCGTTGTTCTGCTTTGGTTTCAAGGTAGTAAGCTTTTCAACACTCCTAGGGACCTTGCTTCAGCACCCGTTTCAGTACCATAACACTGCGTAGAACCAGGAAGCTCTGCTCCTGCGTGTATGCTGCGTGTCAACGTAGAAATTAGAGACTGATGGCACAAGGCTTGTTTTCCCATTATGAAAGCTCCGTTGATGCGGCCCCGAAGCTACCTGAAAAGCACTGTTGTTACCGTGCTTTTACTTACAGCCGGCATGTCTCATAGAAGAAAATGAGTTTTCTCGAAAGAAACCTTGTGCTTCCAGTTCCTAGTTGGAAGCTCACCCTGCTCTGCTCTATACCAAAAGTGAAACTCAACGTGAGCAGTAGCCTCGAAGTACAGCCCTGCTTATCCTTGCAAAACGGGAGGCGTGCAGCAACTCCATGAGGCCTTCAAGGCTGTTCTGCTTTAGTTTAACGGTAGTAAGCTCTCCAAGACTCTTAGGGACCATGCTTCAGGACCCGTTTCGGTACCAGGACACTGCATAGAGCCAGGAAGCTCTGTTCCTGCGTTTATGCTGCTTGTCAGCCTAGAAATTGGAGACTGATGGCATAAGGCTTGTTTTCCCATTATGAAAGCTCCGTTCATGCGGCCTCGAAGCTACCTGAAAAGCATTGTTGTTGCCGGGGTTTTCCTCACTGCCGGCATGGTTCTGAGAAGAAAATGAGTTTTCTCCTAAGAAACCTTGGGTTTCCAGTTCCTTGTTGGAAGCTCACCCTGCTCTGCTCTATACCTAAAGTGAAAGTCAACGTGAACCGTAGCCTCGAAGTAAGGCTCTGATTTGCCTTGCCAATGGGGAGGTGTGCAGCAGCTCCATGAGGCCTTCATCACTGTTCTGCTTTAGTTTCACGGTAGTAAGCCTTTCAAAACTCCTAGGGTCCTTGCTTCAGCACCCGTTTCCGTACCAGAATACTGAGTAGAGCAAGGAAGCTCTGGTCCTGTTAAGCAACTTCCAGCCCCGTAGGCCTTTTTGGAACACCCCAGTGTTGGCTAGAGAGAACCAACACACTGCACTCTTCCTTGGGAGAGCCAGATTACCTCAGCTCCACACAGGATTCACGAACACACTTCTAGACTGTCCTCCATGCAATGGGTTGAACCTCATTCCCCTAGCTGAACTCTATTGAGAAAAAAACTCTGCCTCTAATCCCTTTTCACATTTCACACTTAGAGTCACGCATCCGCAAGGAGGTGGTCGGCTTGCATTCCAAGTACAATTTAAGCACAGTTCTTGGTGTAACACTGCAGGTCTTTTGAAGATGCAAAGGCCCCTCAGTCTCGCTCGCGCATCCTTTGTTTTGGAACTTCGCTGCACGCGGAAAACCGCATGTAGAGAAAAGTTGATTCAGGGAAAGCCCCAGTGGGTATCGTGAATCTCTTTTGACTTGTGAGCATCAACATGTACTTATGCTGCGTGTCAACCTAAAAATGGAAGACTGATGGCACAAAGCTTGTTTTCCCGTTTTGAAAGCTCCATTCATGCGGCCTCGAAGCTACCTGAAAAGCACTGTTGTTACCGTGCTTTTACTTGCGGCCGGCATGGCATATAGAAGAAAATGAGTTTTCTCGAAAGAAACCTTGTGCTTCCAGTTCCTAGTTGGAAGCTCACCCTGCTCTGCTCTATACCAAACGTGAAAGTCAATGTGAGCACTAGCCTCGAAGTAAGGCCCTGATTATGCTGGCAAAACGGGAGGCGTGCAGCAGCTCCATGAGGCCTTCATCGCTGTTCTGCTTTAGTTTCACGGTAGTAAGCTTTCCAAGACTCCTAGGGGACTTGCTTCAGCACCCGTTTCAGTACCAGAACACTGCGTAGAGACAGTAAGCTCTGGTCCTGCGTGTATGCTGCGTGTCAACCTAGAAATTGGAGACTGATGGCATAAGACTTCTTTTCCCATTATGAAAGCTCCGTTGATGCGGCCCCGAAGCTACCTGAAAAGCACTGTTGTTACCGTGCTTTTACTTACAGCCGGCATGTCTCATAGAAGAAAATGAGTTTTCTCGAAAGAAACCTTGTGCTTCCAGTTCCTAGTTGGAAGCTCACCCTGCTCTGCTCTATACCAAAAGTGAAACTCAACGTGAGCAGTAGCCTCGAAGTACAGCCCTGCTTATCCTTGCAAAACGGGAGGCGTGCAGCAACTCCATGAGGCCTTCAAGGCTGTTCTGTTTTAGTTTAACGGTAGTAAGCTCTCCAAGACTCTTAGGGACCATGCTTCAGGACCCGTTTCGGTACCAGGACACTGCGTAGAGACACTAAGCTCTGGTCCTGCGTGTATGCTGCGTGTCAACCTAGAAATTGGAGACTGATGGCATAAGGCTTCTTTTCCCATTATGAAAGCTCCGTTCATGTGGCCTCGAAGCTACCTGAAAAGCATTGTTGTTGCCGGGGTTTTCCTCACTGCCGCCATGGTTCTGAGAAGAAAATGAGTTTTCTCCTAAGAAACCTTGGGTTTCCAGTTCCTTGTTGGAAGCTCACCCTGCTCTGCTCTATACCTAAAGTGAAAGTCAACGTGAGCCCAAGCTTCGAAGTAAGGCCCTGATTATCCTTGCAAAACGGGAGGCGTGCAGCAGCTCCATGAGGCCTTCATCGTTGTTCTGCTTTAGTTTCAAGGTAGTAAGCTTTTCAACACTCCTAGGGGACTTGCTTCAGCACCCGTTTCAGTACCAGAACACTGCGTAGAACCAGGAAGCTCTGCTCCTGCGTGTATGCTGCGTGTCAACCTAGAAATTAGAGACTGACGGCACAAGTCTAGTTTTCCCATTATGAAAGCTCCGTTGATGCGGCCCCGAAGCTACCTGAAAAGCACTGTTGTTACCGTGCTTTTACTTACAGCCGGCATGGTTCATAGAAGAAAATGAGTTTTCTCGAAAGAAACATTGTGCTTCCAGTTCCTAGTTGGAAGCTCACCCTGCTCTGCTCTATACCTAAAGTGAAAGTCAACGTGAGCCCAAGCTTCGAAGTAAGGCCCTGATTATCCTTGCAAAACGAGAGGCGTGCAGCATCTCCATGAGGCCTTCATCGTTGTTCTGCTTTGGTTTCAAGGTAGTAAGCTTTTCAACACTCCTAGGGACCTTGCTTCAGCACCCGTTTCAGTACCAGAACACTGCGTAGAACCAGGAAGCTCTGCTCCTGCGTGTATGCTGCGTGTCAACCTAGAAATTAGAGACTGATGGCACAAAGCTTGTTTTCCCATTATGAAAGCTCCGTTGATGCGGCCCCGAAGCTACCTGAAAAGCACTTTTGTTACCGTGCTTTTACTTACAGCCGGCATGTCTCATAGAAGAAAATGAGTTTTCTCGAAAGAAACCTTGTGCTTCCAGTTCCTAGTTGGAAGCTCACCCTGCTCTGCTCTATACCAAAAGTGAAACTCAACGTGAGCAGTAGCCTCGAAGTACAGCCCTGCTTATCCTTGCAAAACGGGAGGCGTGCAGCAACTCCATGAGGCTTTCAAGGCTGTTCTGCTTTAGTTTAACGGTAGTAAGCTCTCCAAGACTCTTAGGGACCATGCTTCAGGACCCGTTTCGGTACCAGGACACTGCATAGAGCCAGGAAGCTCTGTTCCTGCGTTTATGCTGCTTGTCAGCCTAGAAATAGGAGACTGATGGCATAAGGCTTGTTTTCCCATTATGAAAGCTCCGTTTATGCGGCCTCGAAGCTACCTGAAAAGCATTGTTGTTGCCGGGGTTTTCCTCACTGCCGGCATGGTTCTGAGAAGAAAATGAGTTTTCTCCTAAGAAACCTTGGGTTTCCAATTCCTTGTTGGAAGCTCACCCTGCTCTGCTCTATACCTAAAGTGAAAGTCAACGTGAACCCTAGCCTCGAAGTAAGGCTCTGATTTGCCTTGCCAATGGGGAGGTGTGCAGCAGCTCCATGAGGCCTTCATCACTGTTCTGCTTTAGTTTCACGGTAGTAAGCCTTTCAAAACTCCTAGGGTCCTTGCTTCAGCACCCGTTTCCGTACCAGAATACTGAGTAGAGCAAGGAAGCTCTGGTCCTGTTAAGCAACTTCCAGCCCCGTAGGCCTTTTTGGAACACCCCAGTGTTGGCTAGAGAGAACCAACACACTGCACTCTTCCTTGGGAGAGCCAGATTACCTCAGCTCCACACAGGATTCACGAACACACTTCTAGACTGTCCTCCATGCAATGGGTGGAACCTCATTCCCCTAGCTGAACTCTATTGAGAAAAACACTCTGCTTCTAATCCCTTTTCACATTTCACACTTAGAGTCACGCATCCGCAAGGAGGCGGTCGGCTTGCATTCCAAGTACAATTTAAGCACAGTTCTTGGTGTAACACTGCAGGTCCTTTGAAGATGCAAAGGCCCCTCAGTCTCACTCGCGCATCCTTTGTTTTGGAACTTCGCTGCACGCGGAAAACCGCATGTAGAGAAAAGTTGATTCAGGGAAAGCCCCAGTGGGTATTGTGAATCTCTTTTGACTTGTGAGCATCAACATGTACTTATGCTGCGTGTCAACCTAAAAATGGAAGACTGATGGCACAAAGCTTGTTTTCCCGTTTTGAAAGCTCCATTCATGCGGCCTCGAAGCTACCTGAAAAGCACTGTTGTTACCGTGCTTTTACTTACGGCCGGCATGGCATATAGAAGAAAATGAGTTTTCTCGAAAGAAACCTTGTGCTTCCAGTTCCTAGTTGGAAGCTCACCCTGCTCTGCTCTATACCAAACGTGAAAGTCAATGTGAGCACTAGCCTCGAAGTAAGGCCCTGATTATGCTGGCAAAACGGGAGGCGTGCAGCAGCTCCATGAGGCCTTCATCGCTGTTCTGCTTTAGTTTCACGGTAGTAAGCTTTCCAAGACTCCTAGGGACTTTGCTTAAGCAAGCGTTTCGGTACCAGAACACTGCGTAGAGACAGTAAGCTCTGGTCCTGCGTGTATGCTGCGTGTCAACCTAGAAATTGGAGACTGATGACATGACTTCTTTTCCCATTATGAAAGCTCCGTTCATGCGGCCTCGAAGCTACCTGAAAAGCATTGTTGTTGCCGGGGTTTTCGTCACTGCCGGCATTGTTCTGAGAAGAAAATGAGTTTTCTCCTAAGAAACCTTGGGTTTCCAGTTCCTTGTTGGAAGCTCACCCTGCTCTGCTCTATACCTAAAGTGAAAGTCAACGTGAGCCCAAGCTTCGAAGTAAGGCCCTGATTATCCTTGCAAAACGAGAGGCGTGCAGCAGCTCCATGAGGCCTTCATCGTTGTTCTGCTTTGGTTTCAAGGTAGTAAGCTTTTCAACACTCCTAGGGGCCTTGCTTCAGCACCCGTTTCAGTACCAGAAGACTGTGTAGAACAAGGAAGCTCTGCTCCTGCGTGTATGCTGCGTGTCAACCTAGAAATTAGAGACTGATGGCACAAGGCTAGTTTTCCCATTATGAAAGCTCCGTTGATGCGGCCCCGAAGCTACCTGAAAAGCACTGTTGTTACCGTGCTTTTACTTACAGCTGGCATGGTTCATAGAAGAAAATGAGTTTTCTCGAAAGAAACCTTGTGCTTCCAGTTCCTAGTTGGAAGCTCACCCTGCTCTGGTCTATACCTAAAGTGAAAGTCAACGTGAGCCCAAGCTTCGAAGTAAGGCCCTGATTATCCTTGCAAATCGAGAGGCGTGCAGCAGCTCCATGAGGCCTTCATCGTTGTTCTGCTTTAGTTTCAAGGTAGTAAGCTTTTCAATACTCCTAGGGGCCTTGCTTCAGCACCCGTTTCAGTACCAGAACACTGCGTAGAACCAGGAAGCTCTGCTCCTGCGTGTATGCTGCGTGTCAACGTAGAAATTAGAGACTGATGGCACAAGGCTTGTTTTCCCATTATGAAAGCTCCGTTGATGCGGCCCCGAAGCTACCTGAAAAGCACTGTTGTTACCGTGCTTTTACTTACAGCCGGCATGTCTCATAGAAGAAAATGAGTTTTCTCGAAAGAAACCTTGTGCTTCCAGTTCCTAGTTGGAATCTCACCCTGCTCTGCTCTATACCAAAAGTGAATCTCAACGTGAGCAGTAGCCTCGAAGTACAGCCCTGCTTATCCTTGCAAAACGGGAGGCGTGCAGCAGCTCCATGAGGCCTTCAAGGCTGTTCTGTTTTAGTTTTACGGTAGTAAGCTCTCCAAGACTCTTAGGGACCATGCTTCAGGACCCGTTTCGGTACCAGGACACTGCGTAGAGACAGTAAGCTCTGGTCCTGCGTGTATGCTGCGTGTCAACCTAGAAATTGGAGACTGATGGCATAAGGCTTCTTTTCCCATTATGAAAGCTCCGTTCATGCGGCCTCGAAGCTACCTGAAAAGCATTGTTGTTGCCGGGGTTTTCCTCACTGCCGCCATGGTTCTGAGAAGAAAATGAGTTTTCTCCTAAGAAACCTTGGGTTTCCAGTTCCTTGTTGGAAGCTCACCCTGCTCTGCTCTATACCTAAAGTGAAAGTCAACGTGAGCCCAAGCTTCGAAGTAAGGCCCTGATTATCCTTGCAAAACGGGAGGCGTGCAGCAGCTCCATGAGGCCTTCATCGTTGTTCTGCTTTAGTTTCAAGGTAGTAAGCTTTTCAACACTCCTAGGGGACTTGCTTCAGCACCCGTTTCAGTACCAGAACACTGCGTAGAACCAGGAAGCTCTGCTCCTGCGTGTATGCTGCGTGTCAACCTAGAAATTAGAGACTGACGGCACAAGGCTAGTTTTCCCATTATGAAAGCTCCGTTGATGCGGCCCCGAAGCTACCTGAAAAGCACTGTTGTTACCGTGCTTTTACTTACAGCTGGCATGGTTCATAGAAGAAAATGAGTTTTCTCGAAAGAAACCTTGTGCTTCCAGTTCCTAGTTGGAAGCTCACCCTGCTCTGCTCTATACCTAAAGTGAAAGTCAACGTGAGCCCAAGCTTCGAAGTAAGGCCCTGATTATCCTTGCAAAACGGGAGGCGTGCAGCAGCTCCATGAGGCCTTCATCGTTGTTCTGCTTTAGTTTCAAGGTAGTAAGCTTTTCAACACTCCTAGGGGACTTGCTTCAGCACCCGTTTCAGTACCAGAACACTGCGTAGAACCAGGAAGCTCTGCTCCTGCGTGTATGCTGCGTGTCAACCTAGAAATTAGAGACTGATGGCACAAGGCTAGTTTTCCCATTATGAAAGCTCCGTTGATGCGGCCCCGAAGCTACCTGAAAAGCACTGTTGTTACCGTGCTTTTACTTACAGCTGGCATGGTTCATAGAAGAAAATGAGTTTTCTCGAAAGAAACCTTGTGCTTCCAGTTCCTAGTTGGAAGCTCACCCTTCTCTGCTCTATACCTAAAGTGAAAGTCAACGTGAGCCCAAGCTTCGAAGTAAGGCCCTGATTATCCTTGCAAATCGAGAGGCGTGCAGCAGCTCCATGAGGCCTTCATCGTTGTTCTGCTTTGGTTTCAAGGTAGTAAGCTTTTCAACACTCCTAGGGACCTTGCTTCAGCACCCGTTTCAGTACCAGAACACTGCGTAGAACCAGGAAGCTCTGCTCCTGCGTGTATGCTGCGTGTCAACGTAGAAATTAGAGACTGATGGCACAAGGCTTGTTTTCCCATTATGAAAGCTCCGTTGATGCGGCCCCGAAGCTACCTGAAAAGCACTGTTGTTACCGTGCTTTTACTTACAGCCGGCATGTCTCATAGAAGAAAATGAGTTTTCTCGAAAGAAACCTTGTGCTTCCAGTTCCTAGTTGGAATCTCACCCTGCTCTGCTCTATACCAAAAGTGAAACTCAACGTTAGCAGTAGCCTCGAAGTACAGCCCTGCTTATCCTTGCAAAACGGGAGGCGTGCAGCAACTCCATGAGGCCTTCAAGGCTGTTCTGCTTTAGTTTAACGGTAGTAAGCTCTCCAAGACTCTTAGGGACCATGCTTCAGGACCCGTTTCGGTACCAGGACACTGCATAGAGCCAGGAAGCTCTGTTCCTGTGTTTATGCTGCTTGTCAGCCTAGAAATTGGAGACTGATGGCATAAGGCTTGTTTTCCCATTATGAAAGCTCCGTTCATGCGGCCTCGAAGCTACCTGAAAAGCATTGTTGTTGCCGGGGTTTTCCTCACTGCCGGCATGGTTCTGAGAAGAAAATGAGTTTTCTCCTAAGAAACCTTGGGTTTCCAGTTCCTTGTTGGAAGCTCACCCTGCTCTGCTCTATACCTAAAGTGAAAGTCAACGTGAACCCTAGCCTCAAAGTAAGGCTCTGATTTGCCTTGCCAATGGGGAGGTGTGCAGCAGCTCCATGAGGCCTTCATCACTGTTCTGCTTTAGTTTCACGGTAGTAAGCCTTTCAAAACTCCTAGGGTCCTTGCTTCAGCACCCGTTTCCGTACCAGAATACTGAGTAGAGCAAGGAAGCTCTGGTCCTGTTAAGCAACTTCCAGCCCCGTAGGCCTTTTTGGAACACCCCAGTGTTGGCTAGAGAGAACCAACACACTGCACTCTTCCTTGGGAGAGCCAGATTACCTCAGCTCCACACAGGATTCACGAACACACTTCTAGACTGTCCTCCATGCAATGGGTGGAACCTCATTCCCCTAGCTGAACTCTATTGAGAAAAACACTCTGCTTCTAATCCCTTTTCACATTTCACACTTAGAGTCACGCATCCGCAAGGAGGTGGTCGGCTTGCATTCCAAGTACAATTTAAGCACAGTTCTTGGTGTAACACTGCAGGTCCTTTGAAGATGCAAAGGCCCCTCAGTCTCGCTCGCGCATCCTTTGTTTTGGAACTTCGCTGCACGCGGAAAACCGCATGAAGAGAAAAGTTGATTCAGGGAAAGCCCCAGGGGGTATCGTGAATCTCTTTTGACTTGTGAGCATCAACATGTACTTATGCTGCGTGTCAACCTAGAAATGGAAGACTGATGGCACAAAGCTTGTTTTCCCGTTTTGAAAGCTCCATTCATGCGGCCTCGAAGCTACCTGAAAAGCACTGTTGTTACCGTGCTTTTACTTACGGCCGGCATGGCATATAAAAGAAAATGAGTTTTCTCGAAAGAAACCTTGTGCTTCCAGTTCCTAGTTGGAAGCTCACCCTGCTCTGCTCTATACCAAACGTGAAAGTCAATGTGAGCACTAGCCTCGAAGTAAGGCCCTGATTATGCTGGCAAAACGGGAGGCGTGCAGCAGCTCCATGAGGCCTTCATCGCTGTTCTGCTTTAGTTTCATGGTAGTAAGCTTTCCAAGACTCCTAGGGACTTTGCTTAAGCAACCGTTTCGGTACCAGAACACTGCGTAGAGACAGTAAGCTCTGGTCCTGCGTGTATGCTGCGTGTCAACCTAGAAATTGGAGACTGATGGCATAAGACTTCTTTTCCCATTATGAAAGCTCCGTTCATGCGGCCTCGAAGCTACCTGAAAATCATTGTTGTTGCCGGGGTTTTCCTCACTGCCGGCATGGTTCTGAGAAGAAAATGAGTTTTCTCCTAAGAAACCTTGGGTTTCCAGTTCCTTGTTGGAAGCTCACCCTGCTCTGCTCTATACCTAAAGTGAAAGTCAACGTGAGCCCAAGCTTCGAAGTAAGGCCCTGATTATCCTTGCAAAACGAGAGGCGTGCAGCAGCTCCATGAGGCCTTCATCGTTGTTCTGCTTTGGTTTCAAGGTAGTAAGCTTTTCAACACTCCTAGGGGCCTTGCTTCAGCACCCGTTTCAGTACCAGAAGACTGTGTAGAACAAGGAAGCTCTGCTCCTGCGTGTATGCTGCGTGTCAACCTAGAAATTAGAGACTGATGGCACAAGGCTAGTTTTCCCATTATGAAAGCTCCGTTGATGCGGCCCCGAAGCTACCTGAAAAGCACTGTTGTTACCGTGCTTTTACTTACAGCCGGCATGGTTCATAGAAGAAAATGAGTTTTCTCGAAAGAAACCTTGTGCTTCCAGTTCCTAGTTGGAAGCTCACCCTGCTCTGGTCTATACCTAAAGTGAAAGTCAACGTGAGCCCAAGCTTCGAAGTAAGGCCCTGATTATCCTTGCAAATCGAGAGGCGTGCAGCAGCTCCATGAGGCCTTCATCGTTGTTCTGCTTTGGTTTCAAGGTAGTAAGCTTTTCAACACTCCTAGGGACCTTGCTTCAGCACCCGTTTCAGTACCAGAACAGTGCGTAGAACCAGGAAGCTCTGCTCCTGCGTGTATGCTGCGTGTCAACGTAGAAATTAGAGACTGATGGCACAAGGCTTGTTTTCCCATTATGAAAGCTCCGTTGATGCGGCCCCGAAGCTACCTGAAAAGCACTGTTGTTACCGTGCTTTTACTTACAGCCGGCATGTCTCATAGAAGAAAATGAGTTTTCTCGAAAGAAACCTTGTGCTTCCAGTTCCTAGTTGGAATCTCACCCTGCTCTGCTCTATACCAAAAGTGAAACTCAACGTGAGCAGTAGCCTCGAAGTACAGCCCTGCTTATCCTTGCAAAACGGGAGGCGTGTAGCAACTCCATGAGGCCTTCAAGGCTGTTCTGTTTTAGTTTAACGGTAGTAAGCTCTCCAAGACTCTTAGGGACCATGCTTCAGGACCCGTTTCGGTACCAGGACACTGCATAGAGCCAGGAAGCTCTGTTCCTGCGTTTATGCTGCTTGTCAGCCTAGAAATTGGAGACTGATGGCATAAGGCTTGTTTTCCCATTATGAAAGCTCCGTTCATGCGGCCTCGAAGCTACCTGAAAAGCATTGTTGTTGCCGGGGTTTTCCTCACTGCCGGCATGGTTCTGAGAAGAAAATGAGTTTTCTCCTAAGAAACCTTGGGTTTCCAGTTCCTTGTTGGAAGCTCACCCTGCTCTGCTCTATACCTAAAGTGAAAGTCAACGTGAACCGTAGCCTCGAAGTAAGGCTCTGATTTGCCTTGCCAATGGGGAGGTGTGCAGCAGCTCCATGAGGCCTTCATCACTGTTCTGCTTTAGTTTCACGGTAGTAAGCCTTTCAAAACTCCTAGGGTCCTTGCTTCAGCACCCGTTTCCGTACCAGAATACTGAGTAGAGCAAGGAAGCTCTGGTCCTGTTAAGCAACTTCCAGCCCCGTAGGCCTTTTTGGAACACCCCAGTGTTGGCTAGAGAGAACCAACACACTGCACTCTTCCTTGGGAGAGCCAGATTACCTCAGCTCCACACAGGATTCACGAACACACTTCTAGACTGTCCTCCATGCAATGGGTGGAACCTCATTCCCCTAGCTGAACTCTATTGAGAAAAACACTCTGCTTCTAATCCCTTTTCACATTTCACACTTAGAGTCACGCATCCGCAAGGAGGTGGTCGGCTTGCATTCCAAGTACAATTTAAGCACAGTTCTTGGTGTAACACTGCAGGTCCTTTGAAGATGCAAAGGCCCCTCAGTCTCGCTCGCGCATCCTTTGTTTTGGAACTTCGCTGCACGCGGAAAACCGCATGTAGAGAAAAGTTGTTCAGGGAAAGCCCCAGTGGGTATCGTGAATCTCTTTTGACTTGTGAGCATCAACATGTACTTATGCTGCGTGTCAACCTAAAAATGGAAGACTGATGGCACAAAGCTTGTTTTCCCGTTTTGAAAGCTCCATTCATGCGGCCTCGAAGCTACCTGAAAAGCACTGTTGTTACCGTGCTTTTACTTACGGCCGGCATGGCATATAGAAGAAAATGAGTTTTCTCGAAAGAAACCTTGTGCTTCCAGTTCCTAGTTGGAAGCTCACCCTGCTCTGCTCTATACCAAACGTGAAAGTCAATGTGAGCACTAGCCTCGAAGTAAGACCCTGATTATGCTGGCAAAACGGGAGGCGTGCAGCAGCTCCATGAGGCCTTCATCGCTGTTCTGCTTTAGTTTCACGGTAGTAAGCTTTCCAAGACTCCTAGGGACTTTGCTTAAGCAACCGTTTCGGTACCAGAACACTGCGTAGAGACAGTAAGCTCTGGTCCTGCGTGTATGCTGCGTGTCAACCTAGAAATTGGAGACTGATGGCATAAGACTTCTTTTCCCATTATGAAAGCTCCGTTCATGCGGCCTCGAAGCTACCTGAAAAGCATTGTTGTTGCCGGGGTTTTCCTCACTGCTGGCATGGTTCTGAGAAGAAAATGAGTTTTCTCCTAAGAAACCTTGGGTTTCCAGTTCCTTGTTGGAAGCTCACCCTGCTCTGCTCTATACCTAAAGTGAAAGTCAACGTGAGCCCAAGCTTCGAAGTAAGGCCCTGATTATCCTTGCAAAACGAGAGGCGTGCAGCAGCTCCATGAGGCCTTCATCGTTGTTCTGCTTTAGTTTCAAGGTAGTAAGCTTTTCAACACTCCTAGGGGCCTTGCTTCAGCACCCGTTTCAGTACCAGAAGACTATGTAGAACAAGGAAGCTCTGCTCCTGCGTGTATGCTGCGTGTCAACCTAGAAATTAGAGACTGATGGCACAAGGCTAGTTTTCCCATTATGAAAGCTCCGTTGATGCGGCCCCGAAGCTACCTGAAAAGCACTGTTGTTACCGTGCTTTTACTTACAGCTGGCATGGTTCATAGAAGAAAATGAGTTTTCTCGAAAGAAACCTTGTGCTTCCAGTTCCTAGTTGGAAGCTCACCCTGCTCTGCTCTATACCAAAAGTGAAACTCAACGTGAGCAGTAGCCTCGAAGTACAGCCCTGCTTATCCTTGCAAAACGGGAGGCGTGCAGCAACTCCATGAGGCCTTCAAGGCTGTTCTGTTTTAGTTTAACGGTAGTAAGCTCTCCAAGACTCTTAGGGACCATGCTTCAGGACCCGTTTCGGTACCAGGACACTGCATAGAGCCAGGAAGCTCTGTTCCTGCGTTTATGCTGCTTGTCAGCCTAGAAATTGGAGACTGATGGCATAAGGCTTGTTTTCCCATTATGAAAGCTCCGTTTATGCGGCCTCGAAGCTACCTGAGAAGCATTGTTGTTGCCGGGGTTTTCCTCACTGCCGGCATGGTTCTGAGAAGAAAATGAGTTTTCTCCTAAGAAACCTTGGGTTTCCAATTCCTTGTTGGAAGCTCACCCTGCTCTGCTCTATACCTAAAGTGAAAGTCAACGTGAACCCTAGCCTCGAAGTAAGGCTCTGATTTGCCTTGCCAATGGGGAGGTGTGCAGCAGCTCCATGAGGCCTTCATCACTGTTCTGCTTTAGTTTCACGGTAGTAAGCCTTTCAAAACTCCTAGGGTCCTTGCTTCAGCACCCGTTTCCGTACCAGAATACTGAGTAGAGCAAGGAAGCTCTGGTCCTGTTAAGCAACTTCCAGCCCCGTAGGCCTTTTTGGAACACCCCAGTGTTGGCTAGAGAGAACCAACACACTGCACTCTTCCTTGGGAGAGCCAGATTACCTCAGCTCCACACAGGATTCACGAACACACTTCTAGACTGTCCTCCATGCAATGGGTGGAACCTCATTCCCCTAGCTGAACTCTATTGAGAAAAACACTCTGCTTCTAATCCCTTTTCACATTTCACACTTAGAGTCACGCATCCGCAAGGAGGTGGTCGGCTTGCATTCCAAGTACAATTTAAGCACAGTTCTTGGTGTAACACTGCAGGTCCTTTGAAGATGCAAAGGCCCCTCAGTCTCGCTCGCGCATCCTTTGTTTTGGAACTTCGCTGCACGCGGAAAACCGCATGTAGAGAAAAGTTGATTCAGGGAAAGCCCCAGTGGGTATCGTGAATCTCTTTTGACTTGTGAGCATCAACATGTACTTATGCTGCGTGTCAACCTAAAAATGGAAGACTGATGGCACAAAGCTTGTTTTCCCGTTTTGAAAGCTCCATTCATGCGGCCTCGAAGCTACCTGAAAAGCACTGTTGTTACCGTGCTTTTACTTACGGCCGGCATGGCATATAGAAGAAAATGAGTTTTCTCGAAAGAAACCTTGTGCTTCCAGTTCCTAGTTGGAAGCTCACCCTGCTCTGCTCTATACCAAACGTGAAAGTCAATGTGAGCACTAGCCTCGAAGTAAGGCCCTGATTATGCTGGCAAAACGGGAGGCGTGCAGCAGCTCCATGAGGCCTTCATCGCTGTTCTGCTTTAGTTTCACGGTAGTAAGCTTTCCAAGACTCCTAGGGACTTTGCTTAAGCAACCGTTTCGGTACCAGAACACTGCGTAGAGACAGTAAGCTCTGGTCCTGCGTGTATGCTGCGTGTCAACCTAGAAATTGGAGACTGATGGCATGACTTCTTTTCCCATTATGAAAGCTCCGTTCATGCGGCCTCGAAGCTACCTGAAAAGCATTGTTGTTGCCGGGGTTTTCCTCACTGCCGGCATGGTTCTGAGAAGAAAATGAGTTTTCTCCTAAGAAACCTTGGGTTTCCAGTTCCTTGTTGGAAGCTCACCCTGCTCTGCTCTATACCTAAAGTGAAAGTCAACGTGAGCCCAAGCTTCGAAGTAAGGCCCTGATTATCCTTGCAAAACGAGAGGCGTGCAGCAGCTCCATGAGGCCTTCATCGCTGTTCTGCTTTAGTTTCACGGTAGTAAGCTTTCCAAGACTCCTAGAGACTTTGCTTAAGCAACCGTTTCGGTACCAGAACACTGCGTAGAGACAGTAAGCTCTGGTCCTGCGTGTATGCTGCGTGTCAACCTAGAAATTGGAGACTGATGGCATAAGACTTCTTTTCCCATTATGAAAGCTCCGTTCATGCGGCCTCGAAGCTACCTGAAAAGCATTGTTGTTGCCGGGGTTTTCCTCACTGCCGGCATGGTTCTGAGAAGAAAATGAGTTTTCTCCTAAGAAACCTTGGGTTTCCAGTTCCTTGTTGGAAGCTCACCCTGCTCTGCTCTATACCTAAAGTGAAAGTCAACGTGAGCCCAAGCTTCGAAGTAAGGCCCTGATTATCCTTGCAAAACGAGAGGCGTGCAGCAGCTCCATGAGGCCTTCATCGTTGTTCTGCTTTAGTTTCAAGGTAGTAAGCTTTTCAACACTCCTAGGGGCCTTGCTTCAGCACCCGTTTCAGTACCAGAAGACTGTGTAGAACAAGGAAGCTCTGCTCCTGCGTGTATGCTGCGTGTCAACCTAGAAATTAGAGACTGATGGCACAAGGCTAGTTTTCCCATTATGAAAGCTCCGTTGATGCGGCCCCGAAGCTACCTGAAAAGCACTGTTGTTACCGTGCTTTTACTTACAGCTGGCATGGTTCATAGAAGAAAATGAGTTTTCTCGAAAGAAACCTTGTGCTTCCAGTTCCTAGTTGGAAGCTCACCCTGCTCTGGTCTATACCTAAAGTGAAAGTCAACGTGAGCCCAAGCTTCGAAGTAAGGCCCTGATTATCCTTGCAAATCGAGAGGCGTGCAGCAGCTCCATGAGGCCTTCATCGTTGTTCTGCTTTGGTTTCAAGGTAGTAAGCTTTTCAACACTCCTAGGGACCTTGCTTCAGCACCCGTTTCAGTACCAGAACACTGCGTAGAACCAGGAAGCTCTGCTCCTGCGTGTATGCTGCGTGTCAACGTAGAAATTAGAGACTGATGGCACAAGGCTTGTTTTCCCATTATGAAAGCTCCGTTGATGCGGCCCCGAAGCTACCTGAAAAGCACTGTTGTTACCGTGCTTTTACTTACAGCCGGCATGTCTCATAGAAGAAAATGAGTTTTCTCGAAAGAAACCTTGTGCTTCCAGTTCCTAGTTGGAAGCTCACCCTGCTCTGCTCTATACCAAAAGTGAAACTCAACGTGAGCAGTAGCCTCGAAGTACAGGCCTGCTTATCCTTGCAAAACGGGAGGCGTGCAGCAACTCCATGAGGCCTTCAAGGCTGTTCTGTTTTAGTTTAACGGTAGTAAGCTCTCCAAGACTCTTAGGGACCATGCTTCAGGACCCGTTTCGGTACCAGGACACTGCATAGAGCCAGGAAGCTCTGTTCCTGCGTTTATGCTGCTTGTCAGCCTAGAAATTGGAGACTGATGGCATAAGGCTTGTTTTCCCATTATGAAAGCTCCGTTCATGCGGCCTCGAAGCTACCTGAAAAGCATTGTTGTTGCCGGGGTTTTCCTCACTGCCGGCATGGTTCTGAGAAGAAAATGAGTTTTCTCCTAAGAAACCTTGGGTTTCCAGTTCCTTGTTGGAAGCTCACCCTGCTCTGCTCTATACCTAAAGTGAAAGTCAACGTGAACCCTAGCCTCGAAGTAAGGCTCTGATTTGCCTTGCCAATGGGGAGGTGTGCAGCAGCTCCATGAGGCCTTCATCACTGTTCTGCTTTAGTTTCACGGTAGTAAGCCTTTCAAAACTCCTAGGGTCCTTGCTTCAGCACCCGTTTCCGTACCAGAATACTGAGTAGAGCAAGGAAGCTCTGGTCCTATTAAGCAACTTCCAGCCCCGTAGGCCTTTTTGGAACACCCCAGTGTTGGCTAGAGAGAACCAACACACTGCACTCTTCCTTGGGAGAGCCAGATTACCTCAGCTCCACACAGGATTCACGAACACACTTCTAGACTGTCCTCCATGCAATGGGTGGAACCTCATTCCCCTAGCTGAACTCTATTGAGAAAAACACTCTGCTTCTAATCCCTTTTCACATTTCACACTTAGAGTCACGCATCCGCAAGGAGGTGGTCGGCTTGCATTCCAAGTACAATTTAAGCACAGTTCTTGGTGTAACACTGCAGGTCCTTTGAAGATGCAAAGGCCCCTCAGTCTCGCTCGCGCATCCTTTGTTTTGGAACTTCGCTGCACGCGGAAAACCGCATGAAGAGAAAAGTTGATTCAGGGAAAGCCCCAGGGGGTATCGTGAATCTCTTTTGACTTGTGAGCATCAACATGTACTTATGCTGCGTGTCAACCTAGAAATGGAAGACTGATGGCACAAAGCTTGTTTTCCCGTTTTGAAAGCTCCATTCATGCGGCCTCGAAGCTACCTGAAAAGCACTGTTGTTACCGTGCTTTTACTTACGGCCGGCATGGCATATAAAAGAAAATGAGTTTTCTCGAAAGAAACCTTGTGCTTCCAGTTCCTAGTTGGAAGCTCACCCTGCTCTGCTCTATACCAAACGTGAAAGTCAATGTGAGCACTAGCCTCGAAGTAAGGCCCTGATTATGCTGGCAAAACGGGAGGCGTGCAGCAGCTCCATGAGGCCTTCATCGCTGTTCTGCTTTAGTTTCATGGTAGTAAGCTTTCCAAGACTCCTAGGGACTTTGCTTAAGCAACCGTTTCGGTACCAGAACACTGCGTAGAGACAGTAAGCTCTGGTCCTGCGTGTATGCTGCGTGTCAACCTAGAAATTGGAGACTGATGGCATAAGACTTCTTTTCCCATTATGAAAGCTCCGTTCATGCGGCCTCGAAGCTACCTGAAAATCATTGTTGTTGCCGGGGTTTTCCTCACTGCCGGCATGGTTCTGAGAAGAAAATGAGTTTTCTCCTAAGAAACCTTGGGTTTCCAGTTCCTTGTTGGAAGCTCACCCTGCTCTGCTCTATACCTAAAGTGAAAGTCAACGTGAGCCCAAGCTTCGAAGTAAGGCCCTGATTATCCTTGCAAAACGAGAGGCGTGCAGCAGCTCCATGAGGCCTTCATCGTTGTTCTGCTTTGGTTTCAAGGTAGTAAGCTTTTCAACACTCCTAGGGGCCTTGCTTCAGCACCCGTTTCAGTACCAGAAGACTGTGTAGAACAAGGAAGCTCTGCTCCTGCGTGTATGCTGCGTGTCAACCTAGAAATTAGAGACTGATGGCACAAGGCTAGTTTTCCCATTATGAAAGCTCCGTTGATGCGGCCCCGAAGCTACCTGAAAAGCACTGTTGTTACCGTGCTTTTACTTACAGCCGGCATGGTTCATAGAAGAAAATGAGTTTTCTCGAAAGAAACCTTGTGCTTCCAGTTCCTAGTTGGAAGCTCACCCTGCTCTGGTCTATACCTAAAGTGAAAGTCAACGTGAGCCCAAGCTTCGAAGTAAGGCCCTGATTATCCTTGCAAATCGAGAGGCGTGCAGCAGCTCCATGAGGCCTTCATCGTTGTTCTGCTTTGGTTTCAAGGTAGTAAGCTTTTCAACACTCCTAGGGACCTTGCTTCAGCACCCGTTTCAGTACCAGAACAGTGCGTAGAACCAGGAAGCTCTGCTCCTGCGTGTATGCTGCGTGTCAACGTAGAAATTAGAGACTGATGGCACAAGGCTTGTTTTCCCATTATGAAAGCTCCGTTGATGCGGCCCCGAAGCTACCTGAAAAGCACTGTTGTTACCGTGCTTTTACTTACAGCCGGCATGTCTCATAGAAGAAAATGAGTTTTCTCGAAAGAAACCTTGTGCTTCCAGTTCCTAGTTGGAATCTCACCCTGCTCTGCTCTATACCAAAAGTGAAACTCAACGTGAGCAGTAGCCTCGAAGTACAGCCCTGCTTATCCTTGCAAAACGGGAGGCGTGTAGCAACTCCATGAGGCCTTCAAGGCTGTTCTGTTTTAGTTTAACGGTAGTAAGCTCTCCAAGACTCTTAGGGACCATGCTTCAGGACCCGTTTCGGTACCAGGACACTGCATAGAGCCAGGAAGCTCTGTTCCTGCGTTTATGCTGCTTGTCAGCCTAGAAATTGGAGACTGATGGCATAAGGCTTGTTTTCCCATTATGAAAGCTCCGTTCATGCGGCCTCGAAGCTACCTGAAAAGCATTGTTGTTGCCGGGGTTTTCCTCACTGCCGGCATGGTTCTGAGAAGAAAATGAGTTTTCTCCTAAGAAACCTTGGGTTTCCAGTTCCTTGTTGGAAGCTCACCCTGCTCTGCTCTATACCTAAAGTGAAAGTCAACGTGAACCGTAGCCTCGAAGTAAGGCTCTGATTTGCCTTGCCAATGGGGAGGTGTGCAGCAGCTCCATGAGGCCTTCATCACTGTTCTGCTTTAGTTTCACGGTAGTAAGCCTTTCAAAACTCCTAGGGTCCTTGCTTCAGCACCCGTTTCCGTACCAGAATACTGAGTAGAGCAAGGAAGCTCTGGTCCTGTTAAGCAACTTCCAGCCCCGTAGGCCTTTTTGGAACACCCCAGTGTTGGCTAGAGAGAACCAACACACTGCACTCTTCCTTGGGAGAGCCAGATTACCTCAGCTCCACACAGGATTCACGAACACACTTCTAGACTGTCCTCCATGCAATGGGTGGAACCTCATTCCCCTAGCTGAACTCTATTGAGAAAAACACTCTGCTTCTAATCCCTTTTCACATTTCACACTTAGAGTCACGCATCCGCAAGGAGTGGTCGGCTTGCATTCCAAGTACAATTTAAGCACAGTTCTTGGTGTAACACTGCAGGTCCTTTGAAGATGCAAAGGCCCCTCAGTCTCGCTCGCGCATCCTTTGTTTTGGAACTTCGCTGCACGCGGAAAACCGCATGTAGAGAAAAGTTGTTCAGGGAAAGCCCCAGTGGGTATCGTGAATCTCTTTTGACTTGTGAGCATCAACATGTACTTATGCTGCGTGTCAACCTAAAAATGGAAGACTGATGGCACAAAGCTTGTTTTCCCGTTTTGAAAGCTCCATTCATGCGGCCTCGAAGCTACCTGAAAAGCACTGTTGTTACCGTGCTTTTACTTACGGCCGGCATGGCATATAGAAGAAAATGAGTTTTCTCGAAAGAAACCTTGTGCTTCCAGTTCCTAGTTGGAAGCTCACCCTGCTCTGCTCTATACCAAACGTGAAAGTCAATGTGAGCACTAGCCTCGAAGTAAGACCCTGATTATGCTGGCAAAACGGGAGGCGTGCAGCAGCTCCATGAGGCCTTCATCGCTGTTCTGCTTTAGTTTCACGGTAGTAAGCTTTCCAAGACTCCTAGGGACTTTGCTTAAGCAACCGTTTCGGTACCAGAACACTGCGTAGAGACAGTAAGCTCTGGTCCTGCGTGTATGCTGCGTGTCAACCTAGAAATTGGAGACTGATGGCATAAGACTTCTTTTCCCATTATGAAAGCTCCGTTCATGCGGCCTCGAAGCTACCTGAAAAGCATTGTTGTTGCCGGGGTTTTCCTCACTGCTGGCATGGTTCTGAGAAGAAAATGAGTTTTCTCCTAAGAAACCTTGGGTTTCCAGTTCCTTGTTGGAAGCTCACCCTGCTCTGCTCTATACCTAAAGTGAAAGTCAACGTGAGCCCAAGCTTCGAAGTAAGGCCCTGATTATCCTTGCAAAACGAGAGGCGTGCAGCAGCTCCATGAGGCCTTCATCGTTGTTCTGCTTTAGTTTCAAGGTAGTAAGCTTTTCAACACTCCTAGGGGCCTTGCTTCAGCACCCGTTTCAGTACCAGAAGACTATGTAGAACAAGGAAGCTCTGCTCCTGCGTGTATGCTGCGTGTCAACCTAGAAATTAGAGACTGATGGCACAAGGCTAGTTTTCCCATTATGAAAGCTCCGTTGATGCGGCCCCGAAGCTACCTGAAAAGCACTGTTGTTACCGTGCTTTTACTTACAGCTGGCATGGTTCATAGAAGAAAATGAGTTTTCTCGAAAGAAACCTTGTGCTTCCAGTTCCTAGTTGGAAGCTCACCCTGCTCTGCTCTATACCAAAAGTGAAACTCAACGTGAGCAGTAGCCTCGAAGTACAGCCCTGCTTATCCTTGCAAAACGGGAGGCGTGCAGCAACTCCATGAGGCCTTCAAGGCTGTTCTGTTTTAGTTTAACGGTAGTAAGCTCTCCAAGACTCTTAGGGACCATGCTTCAGGACCCGTTTCGGTACCAGGACACTGCATAGAGCCAGGAAGCTCTGTTCCTGCGTTTATGCTGCTTGTCAGCCTAGAAATTGGAGACTGATGGCATAAGGCTTGTTTTCCCATTATGAAAGCTCCGTTTATGCGGCCTCGAAGCTACCTGAGAAGCATTGTTGTTGCCGGGGTTTTCCTCACTGCCGGCATGGTTCTGAGAAGAAAATGAGTTTTCTCCTAAGAAACCTTGGGTTTCCAATTCCTTGTTGGAAGCTCACCCTGCTCTGCTCTATACCTAAAGTGAAAGTCAACGTGAACCCTAGCCTCGAAGTAAGGCTCTGATTTGCCTTGCCAATGGGGAGGTGTGCAGCAGCTCCATGAGGCCTTCATCACTGTTCTGCTTTAGTTTCACGGTAGTAAGCCTTTCAAAACTCCTAGGGTCCTTGCTTCAGCACCCGTTTCCGTACCAGAATACTGAGTAGAGCAAGGAAGCTCTGGTCCTGTTAAGCAACTTCCAGCCCCGTAGGCCTTTTTGGAACACCCCAGTGTTGGCTAGAGAGAACCAACACACTGCACTCTTCCTTGGGAGAGCCAGATTACCTCAGCTCCACACAGGATTCACGAACACACTTCTAGACTGTCCTCCATGCAATGGGTGGAACCTCATTCCCCTAGCTGAACTCTATTGAGAAAAACACTCTGCTTCTAATCCCTTTTCACATTTCACACTTAGAGTCACGCATCCGCAAGGAGGTGGTCGGCTTGCATTCCAAGTACAATTTAAGCACAGTTCTTGGTGTAACACTGCAGGTCCTTTGAAGATGCAAAGGCCCCTCAGTCTCGCTCGCGCATCCTTTGTTTTGGAACTTCGCTGCACGCGGAAAACCGCATGTAGAGAAAAGTTGATTCAGGGAAAGCCCCAGTGGGTATCGTGAATCTCTTTTGACTTGTGAGCATCAACATGTACTTATGCTGCGTGTCAACCTAAAAATGGAAGACTGATGGCACAAAGCTTGTTTTCCCGTTTTGAAAGCTGCGGCCTCGAAGCTACCTGAAAAGCACTGTTGTTACCGTGCTTTTACTTACGGCCGGCATGGCATATAGAAGAAAATGAGTTTTCTCGAAAGAAACCTTGTGCTTCCAGTTCCTAGTTGGAAGCTCACCCTGCTCTGCTCTATACCAAACGTGAAAGTCAATGTGAGCACTAGCCTCGAAGTAAGGCCCTGATTATGCTGGCAAAACGGGAGGCGTGCAGCAGCTCCATGAGGCCTTCATCGCTGTTCTGCTTTAGTTTCACGGTAGTAAGCTTTCCAAGACTCCTAGGGACTTTGCTTAAGCAACCGTTTCGGTACCAGAACACTGCGTAGAGACAGTAAGCTCTGGTCCTGCGTGTATGCTGCGTGTCAACCTAGAAATTGGAGACTGATGGCATGACTTCTTTTCCCATTATGAAAGCTCCGTTCATGCGGCCTCGAAGCTACCTGAAAAGCATTGTTGTTGCCGGGGTTTTCCTCACTGCCGGCATGGTTCTGAGAAGAAAATGAGTTTTCTCCTAAGAAACCTTGGGTTTCCAGTTCCTTGTTGGAAGCTCACCCTGCTCTGCTCTATACCTAAAGTGAAAGTCAACGTGAGCCCAAGCTTCGAAGTAAGGCCCTGATTATCCTTGCAAAACGAGAGGCGTGCAGCAGCTCCATGAGGCCTTCATCGCTGTTCTGCTTTAGTTTCACGGTAGTAAGCTTTCCAAGACTCCTAGAGACTTTGCTTAAGCAACCGTTTCGGTACCAGAACACTGCGTAGAGACAGTAAGCTCTGGTCCTGCGTGTATGCTGCGTGTCAACCTAGAAATTGGAGACTGATGGCATAAGACTTCTTTTCCCATTATGAAAGCTCCGTTCATGCGGCCTCGAAGCTACCTGAAAAGCATTGTTGTTGCCGGGGTTTTCCTCACTGCCGGCATGGTTCTGAGAAGAAAATGAGTTTTCTCCTAAGAAACCTTGGGTTTCCAGTTCCTTGTTGGAAGCTCACCCTGCTCTGCTCTATACCTAAAGTGAAAGTCAACGTGAGCCCAAGCTTCGAAGTAAGGCCCTGATTATCCTTGCAAAACGAGAGGCGTGCAGCAGCTCCATGAGGCCTTCATCGTTGTTCTGCTTTAGTTTCAAGGTAGTAAGCTTTTCAACACTCCTAGGGGCCTTGCTTCAGCACCCGTTTCAGTACCAGAAGACTGTGTAGAACAAGGAAGCTCTGCTCCTGCGTGTATGCTGCGTGTCAACCTAGAAATTAGAGACTGATGGCACAAGGCTAGTTTTCCCATTATGAAAGCTCCGTTGATGCGGCCCCGAAGCTACCTGAAAAGCACTGTTGTTACCGTGCTTTTACTTACAGCTGGCATGGTTCATAGAAGAAAATGAGTTTTCTCGAAAGAAACCTTGTGCTTCCAGTTCCTAGTTGGAAGCTCACCCTGCTCTGGTCTATACCTAAAGTGAAAGTCAACGTGAGCCCAAGCTTCGAAGTAAGGCCCTGATTATCCTTGCAAATCGAGAGGCGTGCAGCAGCTCCATGAGGCCTTCATCGTTGTTCTGCTTTGGTTTCAAGGTAGTAAGCTTTTCAACACTCCTAGGGACCTTGCTTCAGCACCCGTTTCAGTACCAGAACACTGCGTAGAACCAGGAAGCTCTGCTCCTGCGTGTATGCTGCGTGTCAACGTAGAAATTAGAGACTGATGGCACAAGGCTTGTTTTCCCATTATGAAAGCTCCGTTGATGCGGCCCCGAAGCTACCTGAAAAGCACTGTTGTTACCGTGCTTTTACTTACAGCCGGCATGTCTCATAGAAGAAAATGAGTTTTCTCGAAAGAAACCTTGTGCTTCCAGTTCCTAGTTGGAAGCTCACCCTGCTCTGCTCTATACCAAAAGTGAAACTCAACGTGAGCAGTAGCCTCGAAGTACAGGCCTGCTTATCCTTGCAAAACGGGAGGCGTGCAGCAACTCCATGAGGCCTTCAAGGCTGTTCTGTTTTAGTTTAACGGTAGTAAGCTCTCCAAGACTCTTAGGGACCATGCTTCAGGACCCGTTTCGGTACCAGGACACTGCATAGAGCCAGGAAGCTCTGTTCCTGCGTTTATGCTGCTTGTCAGCCTAGAAATTGGAGACTGATGGCATAAGGCTTGTTTTCCCATTATGAAAGCTCCGTTCATGCGGCCTCGAAGCTACCTGAAAAGCATTGTTGTTGCCGGGGTTTTCCTCACTGCCGGCATGGTTCTGAGAAGAAAATGAGTTTTCTCCTAAGAAACCTTGGGTTTCCAGTTCCTTGTTGGAAGCTCACCCTGCTCTGCTCTATACCTAAAGTGAAAGTCAACGTGAACCCTAGCCTCGAAGTAAGGCTCTGATTTGCCTTGCCAATGGGGAGGTGTGCAGCAGCTCCATGAGGCCTTCATCACTGTTCTGCTTTAGTTTCACGGTAGTAAGCCTTTCAAAACTCCTAGGGTCCTTGCTTCAGCACCCGTTTCCGTACCAGAATACTGAGTAGAGCAAGGAAGCTCTGGTCCTATTAAGCAACTTCCAGCCCCGTAGGCCTTTTTGGAACACCCCAGTGTTGGCTAGAGAGAACCAACACACTGCACTCTTCCTTGGGAGAGCCAGATTACCTCAGCTCCACACAGGATTCACGAACACACTTCTAGACTGTCCTCCATGCAATGGGTGGAACCTCATTCCCCTAGCTGAACTCTATTGAGAAAAACACTCTGCTTCTAATCCCTTTTCACATTTCACACTTAGAGTCACGCATCCGCAAGGAGGTGGTCGGCTTGCATTCCAAGTACAATTTAAGCACAGTTCTTGGTGTAACACTGCAGGTCCTTTGAAGATGCAAAGGCCCCTCAGTCTCGCTCGCGCATCCTTTGTTTTGGAACTTCGCTGCACGCGGAAAACCGCATGTAGAGAAAAGTTGATTCAGGGAAAGCCCCAGTGGGTATCGTGAATCTCTTTTGACTTGTGAGCATCAACATATACTTATGCTGCGTGTCAACCTAAAAATGGAAGACTGATGGCACAAAGCTTGTTTTCCCGTTTTGAAAGCTCCATTCATGCGGCCTCGAAGCTACCTGAAAAGCACTGTTGTTACCGTGCTTTTACTTACGGCCGGCATGGCACATAGAAGAAAATGAGTTTTCTCGAAAGAAACCTTGTGCTTCCAGTTCCTAGTTGGAAGCTCACCCTGCTCTGCTCTATACCAAACGTGAAAGTCAATGTGAGCACTAGCCTCGAAGTAAGGCTCTGATTATCCTGGCAAAACGGGAGGCGCGCAGCAGCTCCATGAGGCCTTCATCGCTGTTCTGCTTTAGTTTCACGGTAGTAAGCTTTCCAAGACTCCTAGGGACTTTGCTTAAGCAACCGTTTCGGTACCAGAACACTGCGTAGAGACAGTAAGCTCTGGTCCTGCGTGTATGCTGCGTGTCAACCTAGAAATTGGAGACTGATGGTATAATGCTTCTTTTCCCATTATGAAAGCTCCGTTCATGCGGCCTCGAAGCTACCTGAAAAGCCTTGTTGTTGCCGGGGTTTTACTCACTGCCGCCATGGTTCTGAGAAGAAAATGAGTTTTCTCCTAAGAAACCTTGGGTTTCCAGTTCCTTGTTGGAAGCTCACCCTGCTCTGCTCTATACCTAAAGTGAAAGTCAACGTGAGCCCAAGCTTCGAAGTAAGGCCCTGATTATCCTTGCAAAACGAGAGGCGTGCAGCAGCTCCATGAGGCCTTCATCGTTGTTCTGCTTTAGTTTCAAGGTAGTAAGCTTTTCAACACTCCTAGGGGCCTTGCTTCAGCACCCGTTTCAGTACCAGAAGACTGTGTAGAACAAGGAAGCTCTGCTCCTGCGTGTATGCTGCGTGTCAACCTAGAAATTAGAGACTGATGGCACAAGGCTAGTTTTCCCATTATGAAAGCTCCGTTGATGCGGCCCCGAAGCTACCTGAAAAGCACTGTTGTTACCGTGCTTTTACTTACAGCTGGCATGGTTCATAGAAGAAAATGAGTTTTCTCGAAAGAAACCTTGTGCTTCCAGTTCCTAGTTGGAAGCTCACCCTGCTCTGCTCTATACCAAAAGTGAAACTCAACGTGAGCAGTAGCCTCGAAGTACAGCCCTGCTTATCCTTGCAAAACGGGAGGCGTGCAGCAACTCCATGAGGCCTTCAAGGCTGTTCTGTTTTAGTTTAACGGTAGTAAGCTCTCCAAGACTCTTAGGGACCATGCTTCAGGACCCGTTTCGGTACCAGGACACTGCATAGAGCCAGGAAGCTCTGTTCCTGCGTTTATGCTGCTTGTCAGCCTAGAAATTGGAGACTGATGGCATAAGGCTTGTTTTCCCATTATGAAAGCTCCGTTTATGCGGCCTCGAAGCTACCTGAGAAGCATTGTTGTTGCCGGGGTTTTCCTCACTGCCGGCATGGTTCTGAGAAGAAAATGAGTTTTCTCCTAAGAAACCTTGGGTTTCCAATTCCTTGTTGGAAGCTCACCCTGCTCTGCTCTATACCTAAAGTGAAAGTCAACGTGAACCCTAGCCTCGAAGTAAGGCTCTGATTTGCCTTGCCAATGGGGAGGTGTGCAGCAGCTCCATGAGGCCTTCATCACTGTTCTGCTTTAGTTTCACGGTAGTAAGCCTTTCAAAACTCCTAGGGTCCTTGCTTCAGCACCCGTTTCCGTACCAGAATACTGAGTAGAGCAAGGAAGCTCTGGTCCTGTTAAGCAACTTCCAGCCCCGTAGGCCTTTTTGGAACACCCCAGTGTTGGCTAGAGAGAACCAACACACTGCACTCTTCCTTGGGAGAGCCAGATTACCTCAGCTCCACACAGGATTCACGAACACACTTCTAGACTGTCCTCCATGCAATGGGTGGAACCTCATTCCCCTAGCTGAACTCTATTGAGAAAAACACTCTGCTTCTAATCCCTTTTCACATTTCACACTTAGAGTCACGCATCCGCAAGGAGGTGGTCGGCTTGCATTCCAAGTACAATTTAAGCACAGTTCTTGGTGTAACACTGCAGGTCCTTTGAAGATGCAAAGGCCCCTCAGTCTCGCTCGCGCATCCTTTGTTTTGGAACTTCGCTGCACGCGGAAAACCGCATGTAGAGAAAAGTTGATTCAGGGAAAGCCCCAGTGGGTATCGTGAATCTCTTTTGACTTGTGAGCATCAACATGTACTTATGCTGCGTGTCAACCTAAAAATGGAAGACTGATGGCACAAAGCTTGTTTTCCCGTTTTGAAAGCTCCATTCATGCGGCCTCGAAGCTACCTGAAAAGCACTGTTGTTACCGTGCTTTTACTTACAGCCGGCATGGCATATAGAAGAAAATGAGTTTTCTCGAAAGAAACCTTGTGCTTCCAGTTCCTAGTTGGAAGCTCACCCTGCTCTGCTCTATACCAAACGTGAAAGTCAATGTGAGCACTAGCCTCGAAGTAAGGCCCTGATTATGCTGGCAAAACGGGAGGCGTGCAGCAGCTCCATGAGGCCTTCATCGCTGTTCTGCTTTAGTTTCACGGTAGTAAGCTTTCCAAGACTCCTAGGGACTTTGCTTAAGCAAGCGTTTCGGTACCAGAACACTGCGTAGAGACAGTAAGCTCTGGTCCTGCGTGTATGCTGCGTGTCAACCTAGAAATTGGAGACTGATGGCATGACTTCTTTTCCCATTATGAAAGCTCCGTTCATGCGGCCTCGAAGCTACCTGAAAAGCATTGTTGTTGCCGGGGTTTTCCTCACTGCCGGCATGGTTCTGAGAAGAAAATGAGTTTTCTCCTAAGAAACCTTGGGTTTCCAGTTCCTTGTTGGAAGCTCACCCTGCTCTGCTCTATACCTAAAGTGAAAGTCAACGTGAGCCCAAGCTTCGAAGTAAGGCCCTGATTATCCTTGCAAAACGAGAGGCGTGCAGCAGCTCCATGAGGCCTTCATCGCTGTTCTGCTTTAGTTTCACGGTAGTAAGCTTTCCAAGACTCCTAGAGACTTTGCTTAAGCAACCGTTTCGGTACCAGAACACTGCGTAGAGACAGTAAGCTCTGGTCCTGCGTGTATGCTGCGTGTCAACCTAGAAATTGGAGACTGATGGCATAAGACTTCTTTTCCCATTATGAAAGCTCCGTTCATGCGGCCTCGAAGCTACCTGAAAAGCATTGTTGTTGCCGGGGTTTTCCTCACTGCCGGCATGGTTCTGAGAAGAAAATGAGTTTTCTCCTAAGAAACCTTGGGTTTCCAGTTCCTTGTTGGAAGCTCACCCTGCTCTGCTCTATACCTAAAGTGAAAGTCAACGTGAGCCCAAGCTTCGAAGTAAGGCCCTGATTATCCTTGCAAAACGAGAGGCGTGCAGCAGCTCCATGAGGCCTTCATCGTTGTTCTGCTTTAGTTTCAAGGTAGTAAGCTTTTCAACACTCCTAGGGGCCTTGCTTCAGCACCCGTTTCAGTACCAGAAGACTGTGTAGAACAAGGAAGCTCTGCTCCTGCGTGTATGCTGCGTGTCAACCTAGAAATTAGAGACTGATGGCACAAGGCTAGTTTTCCCATTATGAAAGCTCCGTTGATGCGGCCCCGAAGCTACCTGAAAAGCACTGTTGTTACCGTGCTTTTACTTACAGCTGGCATGGTTCATAGAAGAAAATGAGTTTTCTCGAAAGAAACCTTGTGCTTCCAGTTCCTAGTTGGAAGCTCACCCTGCTCTGGTCTATACCTAAAGTGAAAGTCAACGTGAGCCCAAGCTTCGAAGTAAGGCCCTGATTATCCTTGCAAATCGAGAGGCGTGCAGCAGCTCCATGAGGCCTTCATCGTTGTTCTGCTTTGGTTTCAAGGTAGTAAGCTTTTCAACACTCCTAGGGACCTTGCTTCAGCACCCGTTTCAGTACCAGAACACTGCGTAGAACCAGGAAGCTCTGCTCCTGCGTGTATGCTGCGTGTCAACGTAGAAATTAGAGACTGATGGCACAAGGCTTGTTTTCCCATTATGAAAGCTCCGTTGATGCGGCCCCGAAGCTACCTGAAAAGCACTGTTGTTACCGTGCTTTTACTTACAGCCGGCATGTCTCATAGAAGAAAATGAGTTTTCTCGAAAGAAACCTTGTGCTTCCAGTTCCTAGTTGGAAGCTCACCCTGCTCTGCTCTATACCAAAAGTGAAACTCAACGTGAGCAGTAGCCTCGAAGTACAGGCCTGCTTATCCTTGCAAAACGGGAGGCGTGCAGCAACTCCATGAGGCCTTCAAGGCTGTTCTGTTTTAGTTTAACGGTAGTAAGCTCTCCAAGACTCTTAGGGACCATGCTTCAGGACCCGTTTCGGTACCAGGACACTGCATAGAGCCAGGAAGCTCTGTTCCTGCGTTTATGCTGCTTGTCAGCCTAGAAATTGGAGACTGATGGCATAAGGCTTGTTTTCCCATTATGAAAGCTCCGTTCATGCGGCCTCGAAGCTACCTGAAAAGCATTGTTGTTGCCGGGGTTTTCCTCACTGCCGGCATGGTTCTGAGAAGAAAATGAGTTTTCTCCTAAGAAACCTTGGGTTTCCAGTTCCTTGTTGGAAGCTCACCCTGCTCTGCTCTATACCTAAAGTGAAAGTCAACGTGAACCCTAGCCTCGAAGTAAGGCTCTGATTTGCCTTGCCAATGGGGAGGTGTGCAGCAGCTCCATGAGGCCTTCATCACTGTTCTGCTTTAGTTTCACGGTAGTAAGCCTTTCAAAACTCCTAGGGTCCTTGCTTCAGCACCCGTTTCCGTACCAGAATACTGAGTAGAGCAAGGAAGCTCTGGTCCTATTAAGCAACTTCCAGCCCCGTAGGCCTTTTTGGAACACCCCAGTGTTGGCTAGAGAGAACCAACACACTGCACTCTTCCTTGGGAGAGCCAGATTACCTCAGCTCCACACAGGATTCACGAACACACTTCTAGACTGTCCTCCATGCAATGGGTGGAACCTCATTCCCCTAGCTGAACTCTATTGAGAAAAACACTCTGCTTCTAAACCCTTTTCACATTTCACACTTAGAGTCACGCATCCGCAAGGAGGTGGTCGGCTTGCATTCCAAGTACAATTTAAGCACAGTTCTTGGTGTAACACTGCAGGTCCTTTGAAGATGCAAAGGCCCCTCAGTCTCGCTCGCGCATCCTTTGTTTTGGAACTTCGCTGCACGCGGAAAACCGCATGTAGAGAAAAGTTGATTCAGGGAAAGCCCCAGTGGGTATCGTGAATCTCTTTTGACTTGTGAGCATCAACATATACTTATGCTGCGTGTCAACCTAAAAATGGAAGACTGATGGCACAAAGCTTGTTTTCCCGTTTTGAAAGCTCCATTCATGCGGCCTCGAAGCTACCTGAAAAGCACTGTTGTTACCGTGCTTTTACTTACGGCCGGCATGGCACATAGAAGAAAATGAGTTTTCTCGAAAGAAACCTTGTGCTTCCAGTTCCTAGTTGGAAGCTCACCCTGCTCTGCTCTATACCAAACGTGAAAGTCAATGTGAGCACTAGCCTCGAAGTAAGGCTCTGATTATCCTGGCAAAACGGGAGGCGCGCAGCAGCTCCATGAGGCCTTCATCGCTGTTCTGCTTTAGTTTCACGGTAGTAAGCTTTCCAAGACTCCTAGGGACTTTGCTTAAGCAACCGTTTCGGTACCAGAACACTGCGTAGAGACAGTAAGCTCTGGTCCTGCGTGTATGCTGCGTGTCAACCTAGAAATTGGAGACTGATGGTATAATGCTTCTTTTCCCATTATGAAAGCTCCGTTCATGCGGCCTCGAAGCTACCTGAAAAGCCTTGTTGTTGCCGGGGTTTTACTCACTGCCGCCATGGTTCTGAGAAGAAAATGAGTTTTCTCCTAAGAAACCTTGGGTTTCCAGTTCCTTGTTGGAAGCTCACCCTGCTCTGCTCTATACCTAAAGTGAAAGTCAACGTGAGCCCAAGCTTCGAAGTAAGGCCCTGATTATCCTTGCAAAACGAGAGGCGTGCAGCAGCTCCATGAGGCCTTCATCGTTGTTCTGCTTTAGTTTCAAGGTAGTAAGCTTTTCAACACTCCTAGGGGCCTTGCTTCAGCACCCGTTTCAGTACCAGAAGACTGTGTAGAACAAGGAAGCTCTGCTCCTGCGTGTATGCTGCGTGTCAACCTAGAAATTAGAGACTGATGGCACAAGGCTAGTTTTCCCATTATGAAAGCTCCGTTGATGCGGCCCCGAAGCTACCTGAAAAGCACTGTTGTTACCGTGCTTTTACTTACAGCTGGCATGGTTCATAGAAGAAAATGAGTTTTCTCGAAAGAAACCTTGTGCTTCCAGTTCCTAGTTGGAAGCTCACCCTGCTCTGCTCTATACCAAAAGTGAAACTCAACGTGAGCAGTAGCCTCGAAGTACAGCCCTGCTTATCCTTGCAAAACGGGAGGCGTGCAGCAACTCCATGAGGCCTTCAAGGCTGTTCTGTTTTAGTTTAACGGTAGTAAGCTCTCCAAGACTCTTAGGGACCATGCTTCAGGACCCGTTTCGGTACCAGGACACTGCATAGAGCCAGGAAGCTCTGTTCCTGCGTTTATGCTGCTTGTCAGCCTAGAAATTGGAGACTGATGGCATAAGGCTTGTTTTCCCATTATGAAAGCTCCGTTTATGCGGCCTCGAAGCTACCTGAGAAGCATTGTTGTTGCCGGGGTTTTCCTCACTGCCGGCATGGTTCTGAGAAGAAAATGAGTTTTCTCCTAAGAAACCTTGGGTTTCCAATTCCTTGTTGGAAGCTCACCCTGCTCTGCTCTATACCTAAAGTGAAAGTCAACGTGAACCCTAGCCTCGAAGTAAGGCTCTGATTTGCCTTGCCAATGGGGAGGTGTGCAGCAGCTCCATGAGGCCTTCATCACTGTTCTGCTTTAGTTTCACGGTAGTAAGCCTTTCAAAACTCCTAGGGTCCTTGCTTCAGCACCCGTTTCCGTACCAGAATACTGAGTAGAGCAAGGAAGCTCTGGTCCTGTTAAGCAACTTCCAGCCCCGTAGGCCTTTTTGGAACACCCCAGTGTTGGCTAGAGAGAACCAACACACTGCACTCTTCCTTGGGAGAGCCAGATTACCTCAGCTCCACACAGGATTCACGAACACACTTCTAGACTGTCCTCCATGCAATGGGTGGAACCTCATTCCCCTAGCTGAACTCTATTGAGAAAAACACTCTGCTTCTAATCCCTTTTCACATTTCACACTTAGAGTCACGCATCCGCAAGGAGGTGGTCGGCTTGCATTCCAAGTACAATTTAAGCACAGTTCTTGGTGTAACACTGCAGGTCCTTTGAAGATGCAAAGGCCCCTCAGTCTCGCTCGCGCATCCTTTGTTTTGGAACTTCGCTGCACGCGGAAAACCGCATGTAGAGAAAAGTTGATTCAGGGAAAGCCCCAGTGGGTATCGTGAATCTCTTTTGACTTGTGAGCATCAACATGTACTTATGCTGCGTGTCAACCTAAAAATGGAAGACTGATGGCACAAAGCTTGTTTTCCCGTTTTGAAAGCTCCATTCATGCGGCCTCGAAGCTACCTGAAAAGCACTGTTGTTACCGTGCTTTTACTTACAGCCGGCATGGCATATAGAAGAAAATGAGTTTTCTCGAAAGAAACCTTGTGCTTCCAGTTCCTAGTTGGAAGCTCACCCTGCTCTGCTCTATACCAAACGTGAAAGTCAATGTGAGCACTAGCCTCGAAGTAAGGCCCTGATTATGCTGGCAAAACGGGAGGCGTGCAGCAGCTCCATGAGGCCTTCATCGCTGTTCTGCTTTAGTTTCACGGTAGTAAGCTTTCCAAGACTCCTAGGGACTTTGCTTAAGCAAGCGTTTCGGTACCAGAACACTGCGTAGAGACAGTAAGCTCTGGTCCTGCGTGTATGCTGCGTGTCAACCTAGAAATTGGAGACTGATGGCATGACTTCTTTTCCCATTATGAAAGCTCCGTTCATGCGGCCTCGAAGCTACCTGAAAAGCATTGTTGTTGCCGGGGTTTTCCTCACTGCCGGCATGGTTCTGAGAAGAAAATGAGTTTTCTCCTAAGAAACCTTGGGTTTCCAGTTCCTTGTTGGAAGCTCACCCTGCTCTGCTCTATACCTAAAGTGAAAGTCAACGTGAGCCCAAGCTTCGAAGTAAGGCCCTGATTATCCTTGCAAAACGAGAGGCGTGCAGCAGCTCCATGAGGCCTTCATCGCTGTTCTGCTTTAGTTTCACGGTAGTAAGCTTTCCAAGACTCCTAGAGACTTTGCTTAAGCAACCGTTTCGGTACCAGAACACTGCGTAGAGACAGTAAGCTCTGGTCCTGCGTGTATGCTGCGTGTCAACCTAGAAATTGGAGACTGATGGCATAAGACTTCTTTTCCCATTATGAAAGCTCCGTTCATGCGGCCTCGAAGCTACCTGAAAAGCATTGTTGTTGCCGGGGTTTTCCTCACTGCCGGCATGGTTCTGAGAAGAAAATGAGTTTTCTCCTAAGAAACCTTGGGTTTCCAGTTCCTTGTTGGAAGCTCACCCTGCTCTGCTCTATACCTAAAGTGAAAGTCAACGTGAGCCCAAGCTTCGAAGTAAGGCCCTGATTATCCTTGCAAAACGAGAGGCGTGCAGCAGCTCCATGAGGCCTTCATCGTTGTTCTGCTTTAGTTTCAAGGTAGTAAGCTTTTCAACACTCCTAGGGGCCTTGCTTCAGCACCCGTTTCAGTACCAGAAGACTGTGTAGAACAAGGAAGCTCTGCTCCTGCGTGTATGCTGCGTGTCAACCTAGAAATTAGAGACTGATGGCACAAGGCTAGTTTTCCCATTATGAAAGCTCCGTTGATGCGGCCCCGAAGCTACCTGAAAAGCACTGTTGTTACCGTGCTTTTACTTACAGCTGGCATGGTTCATAGAAGAAAATGAGTTTTCTCGAAAGAAACCTTGTGCTTCCAGTTCCTAGTTGGAAGCTCACCCTGCTCTGGTCTATACCTAAAGTGAAAGTCAACGTGAGCCCAAGCTTCGAAGTAAGGCCCTGATTATCCTTGCAAATCGAGAGGCGTGCAGCAGCTCCATGAGGCCTTCATCGTTGTTCTGCTTTGGTTTCAAGGTAGTAAGCTTTTCAACACTCCTAGGGACCTTGCTTCAGCACCCGTTTCAGTACCAGAACACTGCGTAGAACCAGGAAGCTCTGCTCCTGCGTGTATGCTGCGTGTCAACGTAGAAATTAGAGACTGATGGCACAAGGCTTGTTTTCCCATTATGAAAGCTCCGTTGATGCGGCCCCGAAGCTACCTGAAAAGCACTGTTGTTACCGTGCTTTTACTTACAGCCGGCATGTCTCATAGAAGAAAATGAGTTTTCTCGAAAGAAACCTTGTGCTTCCAGTTCCTAGTTGGAAGCTCACCCTGCTCTGCTCTATACCAAAAGTGAAAGTCAACGTGAGCAGTAGCCTCGAAGTACAGGCCTGCTTATCCTTGCAAAACGGGAGGCGTGCAGCAACTCCATGAGGCCTTCAAGGCTGTTCTGTTTTAGTTTAACGGTAGTAAGCTCTCCAAGACTCTTAGGGACCATGCTTCAGGACCCGTTTCGGTACCAGGACACTGCATAGAGCCAGGAAGCTCTGTTCCTGCGTTTATGCTGCTTGTCAGCCTAGAAATTGGAGACTGATGGCATAAGGCTTGTTTTCCCATTATGAAAGCTCCGTTCATGCGGCCTCGAAGCTACCTGAAAAGCATTGTTGTTGCCGGGGTTTTCCTCACTGCCGGCATGGTTCTGAGAAGAAAATGAGTTTTCTCCTAAGAAACCTTGGGTTTCCAGTTCCTTGTTGGAAGCTCACCCTGCTCTGCTCTATACCTAAAGTGAAAGTCAACGTGAACCCTAGCCTCGAAGTAAGGCTCTGATTTGCCTTGCCAATGGGGAGGTGTGCAGCAGCTCCATGAGGCCTTCATCACTGTTCTGCTTTAGTTTCACGGTAGTAAGCCTTTCAAAACTCCTAGGGTCCTTGCTTCAGCACCCGTTTCCGTACCAGAATACTGAGTAGAGCAAGGAAGCTCTGGTCCTATTAAGCAACTTCCAGCCCCGTAGGCCTTTTTGGAACACCCCAGTGTTGGCTAGAGAGAACCAACACACTGCACTCTTCCTTGGGAGAGCCAGATTACCTCAGCTCCACACAGGATTCACGAACACACTTCTAGACTGTCCTCCATGCAATGGGTGGAACCTCATTCCCCTAGCTGAACTCTATTGAGAAAAACACTCTGCTTCTAAACCCTTTTCACATTTCACACTTAGAGTCACGCATCCGCAAGGAGGTGGTCGGCTTGCATTCCAAGTACAATTTAAGCACAGTTCTTGGTGTAACACTGCAGGTCCTTTGAAGATGCAAAGGCCCCTCAGTCTCGCTCGCGCATCCTTTGTTTTGGAACTTCGCTGCACGCGGAAAACCGCATGTAGAGAAAAGTTGATTCAGGGAAAGCCCCAGTGGGTATCGTGAATCTCTTTTGACTTGTGAGCATCAACATATACTTATGCTGCGTGTCAACCTAAAAATGGAAGACTGATGGCACAAAGCTTGTTTTCCCGTTTTGAAAGCTCCATTCATGCGGCCTCGAAGCTACCTGAAAAGCACTGTTGTTACCGTGCTTTTACTTACGGCCGGCATGGCACATAGAAGAAAATGAGTTTTCTCGAAAGAAACCTTGTGCTTCCAGTTCCTAGTTGGAAGCTCACCCTGCTCTGCTCTATACCAAACGTGAAAGTCAATGTGAGCACTAGCCTCGAAGTAAGGCTCTGATTATCCTGGCAAAACGGGAGGCGCGCAGCAGCTCCATGAGGCCTTCATCGCTGTTCTGCTTTAGTTTCACGGTAGTAAGCTTTCCAAGACTCCTAGGGACTTTGCTTAAGAAACCGTTTCGGTACCAGAACACTGCGTAGAGACAGTAAGCTCTGGTCCTGCGTGTATGCTGCGTGTCAACCTAGAAATTGGAGACTGATGGTATAATGCTTCTTTTCCCATTATGAAAGCTCCGTTCATGCGGCCTCGAAGCTACCTGAAAAGCCTTGTTGTTGCCGGGGTTTTCCTCAGTGCCGCCATGGTTCTGAGAAGAAAATGAGTTTTCTCCTAAGAAACCTTGGGTTTCCAGTTCCTTGTTGGAAGCTCACCCTGCTCTGCTCTATACCTAAAGTGAAAGTCAACGTGAGCCCAAGCTTCGAAGTAAGGCCCTGATTATCCTTGCAAAACGAGAGGCGTGCAGCAGCTCCATGAGGCCTTCATCGTTGTTCTGCTTTAGTTTCAAGGTAGTAAGCTTTTCAACACTCCTAGGGGCCTTGCTTCAGCACCCGTTTCAGTACCAGAAGACTGTGTAGAACAAGGAAGCTCTGCTCCTGCGTGTATGCTGCGTGTCAACCTAGAAATTAGAGACTGATGGCACAAGGCTAGTTTTCCCATTATGAAAGCTCCGTTGATGCGGCCCCGAAGCTACCTGAAAAGCACTGTTGTTACCGTGCTTTTACTTACAGCTGGCATGGTTCATAGAAGAAAATGAGTTTTCTCGAAAGAAACCTTGTGCTTCCAGTTCCTAGTTGGAAGCTCACCCTGCTCTGCTCTATACCAAAAGTGAAACTCAACGTGAGCAGTAGCCTCGAAGTACAGCACTGCTTATCCTTGCAAAACGGGAGGCGTGCAGCAACTCCATGAGGCCTTCAAGGCTGTTCTGTTTTAGTTTAACGGTAGTAAGCTCTCCAAGACTCTTAGGGACCATGCTTCAGGACCCGTTTCGGTACCAGGACACTGCATAGAGCCAGGAAGCTCTGTTCCTGCGTTTATGCTGCTTGTCAGCCTAGAAATTGGAGACTGATGGCATAAGGCTTGTTTTCCCATTATGAAAGCTCCGTTCATGCGGCCTCGAAGCTACCTGAAAAGCATTGTTGTTGCCGGGGTTTTCCTCACTGCCGGCATGGTTCTGAGAAGAAAATGAGTTTTCTCCTAAGAAACCTTGGGTTTCCAGTTCCTTGTTGGAAGCTCACCCTGCTCTGCTCTATACCTAAAGTGAAAGTCAACGTGAACCCTAGCCTCGAAGTAAGGCTCTGATTTGCCTTGCCAATGGGGAGGTGTGCAGCAGCTCCATGAGGCCTTCATCACTGTTCTGCTTTAGTTTCACGGTAGTAAGCCTTTCAAAACTCCTAGGGTCCTTGCTTCAGCACCCGTTTCCGTACCAGAATACTGAGTAGAGCAAGGAAGCTCTGGTCCTATTAAGCAACTTCCAGCCCCGTAGGCCTTTTTGGAACACCCCAGTGTTGGCTAGAGAGAACCAACACACTGCACTCTTCCTTGGGAGAGCCAGATTACCTCAGCTCCACACAGGATTCACGAACACACTTCTAGACTGTCCTCCATGCAATGGGTGGAACCTCATTCCCCTAGCTGAACTCTATTGAGAAAAACACTCTGCTTCTAATCCCTTTTCACATTTCACACTTAGAGTCACGCATCCGCAAGGAGGTGGTCGGCTTGCATTCCAAGTACAATTTAAGCACAGTTCTTGGTGTAACACTGCAGGTCCTTTGAAGATGCAAAGGCCCCTCAGTCTCGCTCGCGCATCCTTTGTTTTGGAACTTCGCTGCACGCGGAAAACCGCATGTAGAGAAAAGTTGATTCAGGGAAAGCCCCAGTGGGTATCGTGAATCTCTTTTGACTTGTGAGCATCAACATGTACTTATGCTGCGTGTCAACCTAAAAATGGAAGACTGATGGCACAAAGCTTGTTTTCCCGTTTTGAAAGCTCCATTCATGCGGCCTCGAAGCTACCTGAAAAGCACTGTTGTTACCGTGCTTTTACTTACGGCCGGCATGGCACATAGAAGAAAATGAGTTTTCTCGAAAGAAACCTTGTGCTTCCAGTTCCTAGTTGGAAGCTCACCCTGCTCTGCTCTATACCAAACGTGAAAGTCAATGTGAGCACTAGCCTCGAAGTAAGGCTCTGATTATCCTGGCAAAACGGGAGGCGCGCAGCAGCTCCATGAGGCCTTCATCGCTGTTCTGCTTTAGTTTCACGGTAGTAAGCTTTCCAAGACTCCTAGGGACTTTGCTTAAGCAACCGTTTCGGTACCAGAACACTGCGTAGAGACAGTAAGCTCTGGTCCTGCGTGTATGCTGCGTGTCAACCTAGAAATTGGAGACTGATGGTATAATGCTTCTTTTCCCATTATGAAAGCTCCGTTCATGCGGCCTCGAAGCTACCTGAAAAGCCTTGTTGTTGCCGGGGTTTTCCTCACTGCCGCCATGGTTCTGAGAAGAAAATGAGTTTTCTCCTAAGAAACCTTGGGTTTCCAGTTCCTTGTTGGAAGCTCACCCTGCTCTGCTCTATACCTAAAGTGAAAGTCAACGTGAGCCCAAGCTTCGAAGTAAGGCCCTGATTATCCTTGCAAAACGAGAGGCGTGCAGCAGCTCCATGAGGCCTTCATCGTTGTTCTGCTTTAGTTTCAAGGTAGTAAGCTTTTCAACACTCCTAGGGGCCTTGCTTCAGCACCCGTTTCAGTACCAGAACACTGCGTAGAACCAGGAAGCTCTGCTCCTGCGTGTATGCTGCGTGTCAACCTAGAAATTAGAGACTGATGGCACAAGGCTAGTTTTCCCATTATGAAAGCTCCGTTGATGCGGCCCCGAAGCTACCTGAAAAGCACTGTTGTTACCGTGCTTTTACTTACAGCTGGCATGGTTCATAGAAGAAAATGAGTTTTCTCGAAAGAAACCTTGTGCTTCCAGTTCCTAGTTGGAAGCTCACCCTGCTCTGGTCTATACCTAAAGTGAAAGTCAACGTGAGCCCAAGCTTCGAAGTAAGGCCCTGATTATCCTTGCAAATCGAGAGGCGTGCAGCAGCTCCATGAGGCCTTCATCGTTGTTCTGCTTTGGTTTCAAGGTAGTAAGCTTTTCAACACTCCTAGGGACCTTGCTTCAGCACCCGTTTCAGTACCAGAACACTGCGTAGAACCAGGAAGCTCTGCTCCTGCGTGTATGCTGCGTGTCAACGTAGAAATTAGAGACTGATGGCACAAGGCTTGTTTTCCCATTATGAAAGCTCCGTTGATGCGGCCCCGAAGCTACCTGAAAAGCACTGTTGTTACCGTGCTTTTACTTACAGCCGGCATGTCTCATAGAAGAAAATGAGTTTTCTCGAAAGAAACCTTGTGCTTCCAGTTCCTAGTTGGAAGCTCACCCTGCTCTGCTCTATACCAAAAGTGAAACTCAACGTGAGCAGTAGCCTCAAAGTACAGGCCTGCTTATCCTTGCAAAACGGGAGGCGTGCAGCAACTCCATGAGGCCTTCAAGGCTGTTCTGTTTTAGTTTAACGGTAGTAAGCTCTCCAAGACTCTTAGGGACCATGCTTCAGGACCCGTTTCGGTACCAGGACACTGCATAGAGCCAGGAAGCTCTGTTCCTGCGTTTATGCTGCTTGTCAGCCTAGAAATTGGAGACTGATGGCATAAGGCTTGTTTTCCCATTATGAAAGCTCCGTTCATGCGGCCTCGAAGCTACCTGAAAAGCATTGTTGTTGCCGGGGTTTTCCTCACTGCCGGCATGGTTCTGAGAAGAAAATGAGTTTTCTCCTAAGAAACCTTGGGTTTCCAGTTCCTTGTTGGAAGCTCACCCTGCTCTGCTCTATACCTAAAGTGAAAGTCAACGTGAACCCTAGCCTCGAAGTAAGGCTCTGATTTGCCTTGCCAATGGGGAGGTGTGCAGCAGCTCCATGAGGCCTTCATCACTGTTCTGCTTTAGTTTCACGGTAGTAAGCCTTTCAAAACTCCTAGGGTCCTTGCTTCAGCACCCGTTTCCGTACCAGAATACTGAGTAGAGCAAGGAAGCTCTGGTCCTGTTAAGCAACTTCCAGCCCCGTAGGCCTTTTTGGAACACCCCAGTGTTGGCTAGAGAGAACCAACACACTGCACTCTTCCTTGGGAGAGCCAGATTACCTCAGCTCCACACAGGATTCACGAACACACTTCTAGACTGTCCTCCATGCAATGGGTGGAACCTCATTCCCCTAGCTGAACTCTATTGAGAAAAACACTCTGCTTCTAATCCCTTTTCACATTTCACACTTAGAGTCACGCATCCGCAAGGAGGTGGTCGGCTTGCATTCCAAGTACAATTTAAGCACAGTTCTTGGTGTAACACTGCAGGTCCTTTGAAGATGCAAAGGACCCTCAGTCTCGCTCGCGCATCCTTTGTTTTGGAACTTCGCTGCACGCGGAAAACCGCATGTAGAGAAAAGTTGATTCAGGGAAAGCCCCAGTGGGTATCGTGAATCTCTTTTGACTTGTGAGCATCAACATGTACTTATGCTGCGTGTCAACCTAAAAATGGAAGACTGATGGCACAAAGCTTGTTTTCCCGTTTTGAAAGCTCCATTCATGCGGCCTCGAAGCTACCTGAAAAGCACTGTTGTTACCGTGCTTTTACTTACAGCCGGCATGGCACATAGAAGAAAATGAGTTTTCTCGAAAGAAACCTTGTGCTTCCAGTTCCTAGTTGGAAGCTCACCCTGCTCTGCTGTATACCAAACGTGAAAGTCAATGTGAGCACTAGCCTCGAAGTAAGGCTCTGATTATCCTGGCAAAACGGGAGGCGCGCAGCAGCTCCATGAGGCCTTCATCGCTGTTCTGCTTTAGTTTCACGGTAGTAAGCTTTCCAAGACTCCTAGGGACTTTGCTTAAGCAACCGTTTCGGTACCAGAACACTGCGTAGAGACAGTAAGCTCTGGTCCTGCGTGTATGCTGCGTGTCAACCTAGAAATTGGAGACTGATGGTATAATGCTTCTTCTCCCATTATGAAGGCTCCGTTCATGCGGCCTCGAAGCTACCTGAAAAGCCTTGTTGTTGCCGGGGTTTTCCTCACTGCCGCCATGGTTCTGAGAAGAAAATGAGTTTTCTCCTAAGAAACCTTGGGTTTCCAGTTCCTTGTTGGAAGCTCACCCTGCTCTGCTCTATACCTAAAGTGAAAGTCAACGTGAGCCCAAGCTTCGAAGTAAGGCCCTGATTATCCTTGCAAATCGAGAGGCGTGCAGCAGCTCCATGAGGCCTTCATCGTTGTTCTGCTTTAGTTTCAAGGTAGTAAGCTTTTCAACACTCCTAGGGGCCTTGCTTCAGCACCCGTTTCAGTACCAGAAGAGTGTGTAGAACAAGGAAGCTCTGCTCCTGCGTGTATGCTGCGTGTCAACCTAGAAATTAGAGACTGATGGCACAAGGCTAGTTTTCCCATTATGAAAGCTCCGTTGATGCGGCCCCGAAGCTACCTGAAAAGCACGGTTGTTACCGTGCTTTTACTTACAGCTGGCATGGTTCATAGAAGAAAATGAGTTTTCTCGAAAGAAACCTTGTGCTTCCAGTTCCTAGTTGGAAGCTCACCCTGCTCTGGTCTATACCTAAAGTGAAAGTCAACGTGAGCCCAAGCTTCGAAGTAAGGCCCTGATTATCCTTGCAAATCGAGAGGCGTGCAGCAGCTCCATGAGGCCTTCATCGTTGTTCTGCTTTGGTTTCAAGGTAGTAAGCTTTTCAACACTCCTAGGGACCTTGCTTCAGCACCCGTTTCAGTACCAGAACACTGCGTAGAACCAGGAAGCTCTGCTCCTGCGTGTATGCTGCGTGTCAACGTAGAAATTAGAGACTGATGGCACAAGGCTTGTTTTCCCATTATGAAAGCTCCGTTGATGCGGCCCCGAAGCTACCTGAAAAGCACTGTTGTTACCGTGCTTTTACTTACAGCCGGCATGTCTCATAGAAGAAAATGAGTTTTCTCGAAAGAAACCTTGTGCTTCCAGTTCCTAGTTGGAAGCTCACCCTGCTCTGCTCTATACCAAAAGTGAAACTCAACGTGAGCAGTAGCCTCGAAGTACAGCCCTGCTTATCCTTGCAAAACGGGAGGCGTGCAGCAACTCCATGAGGCCTTCAAGGCTGTTCTGTTTTAGTTTAACGGTAGTAAGCTCTCCAAGACTCTTAGGGACCATGCTTCAGGACCCGTTTCGGTACCAGGACACTGCATAGAGCCAGGAAGCTCTGTTCCTGCGTTTATGCTGCTTGTCAGCCTAGAAATTGGAGACTGATGGCATAAGGCTTGTTTTCCCATTATGAAAGCTCCGTTCATGCGGCCTCGAAGCTACCTGAAAAGCATTGTTGTTGCCGGGGTTTTCCTCACTGCCGGCATGGTTCTGAGAAGAAAATGAGTTTTCTCCTAAGAAACCTTGGGTTTCCAGTTCCTTGTTGGAAGCTCACCCTGCTCTGCTCTATACCTAAAGTGAATGTCAAGGTGAACCGTAGCCTCGAAGTAAGGCTCTGATTTGCCTTGCCAATGGGGAGGTGTGCAGCAGCTCCATGAGGCCTTCATCACTGTTCTGCTTTAGTTTCACGGTAGTAAGCCTTTCAAAACTCCTAGGGTCCTTGCTTCAGCACCCGTTTCCGTACCAGAATACTGAGTAGAGCAAGGAAGCTCTGGTCCTGTTAAGCAACTTCCAGCCCCGTAGGCCTTTTTGGAACACCCCAGTGTTGGCTAGAGAGAACCAACACACTGCACTCTTCCTTGGGAGAGCCAGATTACCTCAGCTCCACACAGGATTCACGAACACACTTCTAGACTGTCCTCCATGCAATGGGTGGAACCTCATTCCCCTAGCTGAACTCTATTGAGAAAAACACTCTGCTTCTAATCCCTTTTCACATTTCACACTTAGAGTCACGCATCCGCAAGGAGGTGGTCGGCTTGCATTCCAAGTACAATTTAAGCACAGTTCTTGGTGTAACACTGCAGGTCCTTTGAAGATGCAAAAGCTCCTCAGTCTCGCTCGCGCATCCTTTGTTTTGGAACTTCACTGCACGCGGAAAACCGCATGTAGAGAAAAGTTGATTCACGGAAAGCCCCAGTGGGTATCGTGAATCTCTTTTGACTTGTGAGCATCAACATGTACTTATGCTGCGTGTCAACCTAAAAATGGAAGACTGATGGCACAAAGCTTGTTTTCCCGTTTTGAAAGCTCCATTCATGCGGCCTCGAAGCTACCTGAAAAGCACTGTTGTTACCGTGCTTTTACTTACAGCCGGCATGGCACATAGAAGAAAATGAGTTTTCTCGAAAGAAACCTTGTGCTTCCAGTTCCTAGTTGGAAGCTCACCCTGCTCTGCTCTATACCAAACGTGAAAGTCAATGTGAGCACTAGCCTCGAAGTAAGGCTCTGATTATCCTGGCAAAACGGGAGGCGTGCAGCAGCTCCATGAGGCCTTCATCGCTGTTCTGCTTTAGTTTCACGGTAGTAAGCTTTCCAAGACTCCTAGGGACTTTGCTTAAGCAACCGTTTCGGTACCAGAACACTGCGTAGAGACAGTAAGCTCTGGTCCTGCGTGTATGCTGCGTGTCAACCTAGAAATTGGAGACTGATGGTATAAGGCTTCTTTTCCCATTATGAAAGCTCCGTTCATGCGGCCTCGAAGCTACCTGAAAAGCATTGTTGTTGCCGGGGTTTTCCTCACTGCCGCCATGGTTCTGAGAAGAAAATGAGTTTTCTCCTAAGAAACCTTGGGTTTCCAGTTCCTTGTTGGAAGCTCACCCTGCTCTGCTCTATACCTAAAGTGAAAGTCAACGTGAGCCCAAGCTTCGAAGTAAGGCCCTGATTATCCTTGCAAAACGAGAGGCGTGCAGCAGCTCCATGAGGCCTTCATCGTTGTTCTGCTTTGGTTTCAAGGTAGTAAGCTTTTCAACACTCCTAGGGACCTTGCTTCAGCACCCGTTTCAGTACCAGAACACTGCGTAGAACCAGGAAGCTCTGCTCCTGCGTGTATGCTGCGTGTCAACCTAGAAATTAGAGACTGATGGCACAAAGCTTGTTTTCCCATTATGAAAGCTCCGTTGATGCGGCCCCGAAGCTACCTGAAAAGCACTGTTGTTACCGTGCTTTTACTTACAGCCGGCATGTCTCATAGAAGAAAATGAGTTTTCTCGAAAGAAACCTTGTGCTTCCAGTTCCTAGTTGGAAGCTCACCCTGCTCTGCTCTATACCAAAAGTGAAACTCAACGTGAGCAGTAGCCTCGAAGTACAGCCCTGCTTATCCTTGCAAAACGGGAGGCGTGCAGCAACTCCATGAGGCCTTCAAGGCTGTTCTGTTTTAGTTTAACGGTAGTAAGCTCTCCAAGACTCTTAGGGACCATGCTTCAGGACCCGTTTCGGTACCAGGACACTGCATAGAGCCAGGAAGCTCTGTTCCTGCGTTTATGCTGCTTGTCAGCCTAGAAATTGGAGACTGATGGCATAAGGCTTGTTTTCCCATTATGAAAGCTCCGTTCATGCGGCCTCGAAGCTACCTGAAAAGCATTGTTGTTGCCGGGGTTTTCCTCACTGCCGGCATGGTTCTGAGAAGAAAATGAGTTTTCTCCTAAGAAACCTTGGGTTTCCAGTTCCTTGTTGGAAGCTCACCCTGCTCTGCTCTATACCTAAAGTGAAAGTCAACGTGAACCCTAGCCTCGAAGTAAGGCTCTGATTTGCCTTGCCAATGGGGAGGTGTGCAGCAGCTCCATGAGGCCTTCATCACTGTTCTGCTTTAGTTTCACGGTAGTAAGCCTTTCAAAACTCCTAGGGTCCTTGCTTCAGCACCCGTTTCCGTACCAGAATACTGAGTAGAGCAAGGAAGCTCTGGTCCTGTTAAGCAACTTCCAGCCCCGTAGGCCTTTTTGGAACACCCCAGTGTTGGCTAGAGAGAACCAACACACTGCACTCTTCCTTGGGAGAGCCAGATTACCTCAGCTCCACACAGGATTCACGAACACACTTCTAGACTGTCCTCCATGCAATGGGTGGAACCTCATTCCCCTAGCTGAACTCTATTGAGAAAAACACTCTGCTTCTAATCCCTTTTCACATTTCACACTTAGAGTCACGCATCCGCAAGGAGGTGGTCGGCTTGCATTCCAAGTACAATTTAAGCACAGTTCTTGGTGTAACACTGCAGGTCCTTTGAAGATGCAAAGGCCCTTCAGTCTCGCTCGCGCATCCTTTGTTTTGGAACTTCGCTGCACGCGGAAAACCGCATGTAGAGAAAAGTTGATTCAGGGAAAGCCCCAGTGGGTATCGTGAATCTCTTTTGACTTGTGAGCATCAACATGTACTTATGCTGCGTGTCAACCTAAAAATGGAAGACTGATGGCACAAAGCTTGTTTTCCCGTTTTGAAAGCTCCATTCATGCGGCCTCAAAGCTACCTGAAAAGCACTGTTGTTACCGTGCTTTTACTTACGGCCGGCATGGCATATAGAAGAAAATGAGTTTTCTCGAAAGAAACCTTGTGCTTCCAGTTCCTAGTTGGAAGCTCACCCTGCTCTGCTCTATACCAAACGTGAAAGTCAATGTGAGCACTAGCCTCGAAGTAAGGCCCTGATTATGCTGGCAAAACGGGAGGCGTGCAGCAGCTCCATGAGGCCTTCATCGCTGTTCTGCTTTAGTTTCACGGTAGTAAGCTTTCCAAGACTCCTAGGGACTTTGCTTAAGCAACCGTTTCGGTACCAGAACACTGCGTAGAGACAGTAAGCTCTGGTCCTGCGTGTATGCTGCGTGTCAACCTAGAAATTGGAGACTGATGGCATAAGACTTCTTTTCCCATTATGAAAGCTCCGTTCATGCGGCCTCGAAGCTACCTGAAAAGCATTGTTGTTGCCGGGGTTTTCCTCACTGCCGGCATGGTTCTGAGAAGAAAATGAGTTTTCTCCTAAGAAACCTTGGGTTTCCAGTTCCTTGTTGGAAGCTCACCCTGCTCTGCTCTATACCTAAAGTGAAAGTCAACGTGAGCCCAAGCTTCGAAGTAAGGCCCTGATTATCCTTGCAAAACGAGAGGCGTGCAGCAGCTCCATGAGGCCTTCATCGTTGTTCTGCTTTAGTTTCAAGGTAGTAAGCTTTTCAACACTCCTAGGGGACTTGCTTCAGCACCCGTTTCAGTACCAGAAGACTGTGTAGAACAAGGAAGCTCTGCTCCTGCGTGTATGCTGCGTGTCAACCTAGAAATTAGAGACTGATGGCACAAGGCTAGTTTTCCCATTATGAAAGCTCCGTTGATGCGGCCCCGAAGCTACCTGAAAAGCACTGTTGTTACCGTGCTTTTACTTACAGCTGGCATGGTTCATAGAAGAAAATGAGTTTTCTCGAAAGAAACCTTGTGCTTCCAGTTCCTAGTTGGAAGCTCACCCTGCTCTGCGCTATACCTAAAGTGAAAGTCAACGTGAGCCCAAGCTTCGAAGTAAGGCCCTGATTATCCTTGCAAATCGAGAGGCGTGCAGCAGCTCCATGAGGCCTTCATCGTTGTTCTGCTTTGGTTTCAAGGTAGTAAGCTTTTCAACACTCCTAGGGACCTTGCTTCAGCACCCGTTTCAGTACCAGAACACTGCGTAGAACCAGGAAGCACTGCTCCTGCGTGTATGCTGCGTGTCAACGTAGAAATTAGAGACTGATGGCACAAGGCTTGTTTTCCCATTATGAAAGCTCCGTTGATGCGGCCCCGAAGCTACCTGAAAAGCACTGTTGTTACCGTGCTTTTACTTACAGCCGGCATGTCTCATAGAAGAAAATGAGTTTTCTCGAAAGAAACCTTGTGCTTCCAGTTCCTAGTTGGAAGCTCACCCTGCTCTGCTCTATACCTAAAGTGAAAGTCAACGTGAACCGTAGCCTCGAAGTAAGGCTCTGATTTGCCTTGCCAATGGGGAGGTGTGCAGCAGCTCCATGAGGCCTTCATCACTGTTCTGCTTTAGTTTCACGGTAGTAAGCCTTTCAAAACTCCTAGGGTCCTTGCTTCAGCACCCGTTTCCGTACCAGAATACTGAGTAGAGCAAGGAAGCTCTGGTCCTGGTAAGCAACTTCCAGCCCTGTAGGCCTTTTTGAACACCCCAGTGTTGGCTAGAGAGAACCAACACACTGCACTCTTCCTTGCGAGAGCCAGATTACCTCAGCTCCACACAGGATTCACGAACACACTTCTAGACTGTCCTCCATGCAATGGGTGGAACCTCATTCCCCTAGCTGAACTCTATTGAGAAAAACACTCTGCTTCTAATCCCTTTTCACATTTCACACTTAGAGTCACGCATCCGCAAGGAGGTGGTCGGCTTGCATTCCAAGTACAATTTAAGCACAGTTCTTGGTGTAACACTGCAGGTCCTTTGAAGATGCAAAGGCCCCTCAGTCTCGCTCGCGCATCCTTTGTTTTGGAACTTCGCTGCACGCGGAAAACCGCATGTAGAGAAAAGTTGATTCAGGGAAAGCCCCAGTGGGTATCGTGAATCTCTTTTGACTTGTGAGCATCAACATGTACTTATGCTGCGTGTCAACCTAAAAATGGAAGACTGATGGCACAAAGCTTGTTTTCCCGTTTTGAAAGCTCCATTCATGCGGCCTCGAAGCTACCTGAAAAGCACTGTTGTTACCGTGCTTTTACTTACAGCCGGCATGGCACATAGAAGAAAATGAGTTTTCTCGAAAGAAACCTTGTGCTTCCAGTTCCTAGTTGGAAGCTCACCCTGCTCTGCTCTATACCAAACGTGAAAGTCAATGTGAGCACTAGCCTCGAAGTAAGGCCCTGATTATGCTGGCAAAACGGGAGGCGTGCAGCAGCTCCATGAGGCCTTCATCGCTGTTCTGCTTTAGTTTCACGGTAGTAAGCTTTCCAAGACTCCTAGGAACTTTGCTTAAGCAACCGTTTCGGTACCAGAACACTGCGTAGAGACAGTAAGCTCTGGTCCTGCGTGTATGCTGCGTGTCAACCTAGAAATTGGAGACTGATGGTATAAGGCTTCTTTTCCCATTATGAAAGCTCCGTTCATGCGGCCTCGAAGCTACCTGAAAAGCATTGTTGTTGCCGGGGTTTTCCTCAATGCCGCCATGGTTCTGAGAAGAAAATGAGTTTTCTCCTAAGAAACCTTGGGTTTCCAGTTCCTTGTTGGAAGCTCACCCTGCTCTGCTCTATACCTAAAGTGAAAGTCAACGTGAGCCCAAGCTTCGAAGTAAGGCCCTGATTATCCTTGCAAAACGAGAGGCGTGCAGCAGCTCCATGAGGCCTTCATCGTTGTTCTGCTTTAGTTTCAAGGTAGTAAGCTTTTCAACACTCCTAGGGACTTTGCTTAAGCAACCGTTTCGGTACCAGAACACTGCGTAGAACCAGGAAGCTCTGCTCCTGCGTGTATGCTGCGTGTCAACCTAGAAATTAGAGACTGATGGCACAAGGCTAGTTTTCCCATTATGAAAGCTCCGTTGATGCGGCCCCGAAGCTACCTGAAAAGCACTGTTGTTACCGTGCTTTTACTTACAGCTGGCATGGTTCATAGAAGAAAATGAGTTTTCTCGAAAGAAACCTTGTGCTTCCAGTTCCTAGTTGGAAGCTCACCCTGCTCTGCGCTATACCTAAAGTGAAAGTCAACGTGAGCCCAAGCTTCGAAGTAAGGCCCTGATTATCCTTGCAAATCGAGAGGCGTGCAGCAGCTCCATGAGGCCTTCATCGTTGTTCTGCTTTGGTTTCAAGGTAGTAAGCTTTTCAACACTCCTAGGGACCTTGCTTCAGCACCCGTTTCAGTACCAGAACACTGCGTAGAACCAGGAAGCACTGCTCCTGCGTGTATGCTGCGTGTCAACGTAGAAATTAGAGACTGATGGCACAAGGCTTGTTTTCCCATTATGAAAGCTCCGTTGATGCGGCCCCGAAGCTACCTGAAAAGCACTGTTGTTACCGTGCTTTTACTTACAGCCGGCATGTCTCATAGAAGAAAATGAGTTTTCTCGAAAGAAACCTTGTGCTTCCAGTTCCTAGTTGGAAGCTCACCCTGCTCTGCTCTATACCAAAAGTGAAACTCAACGTGAGCAGTAGCCTCGAAGTACAGCCCTGCTTATCCTTGCAAAACGGGAGGCGTGCAGCAACTCCATGAGGCCTTCAAGGCTGTTCTGCTTTAGTTTAACGGTAGTAAGCTCTCCAGGACTCTTAGGGACCATGCTTCAGGACCTGTTTCGGTACCAGGACACTGCATAGAGCCAGGAAGCTCTGTTCCTGCGTTTATGCTGCTTGTCAGCCTAGAAATTGGAGACTGATGGCATAAGGCTTGTTTTCCCATTATGAAAGCTCCGTTCATGCGGCCTCGAAGCTACCTGAAAAGCATTGTTGTTGCCGGGGTTTTCCTCACTGCCGGCATGGTTCTGAGAAGAAAATGAGTTTTCTCCTAAGAAACCTTGGGTTTCCAGTTCCTTGTTGGAAGCTCACCCTGCTCTGCTCTATACCTAAAGTGAAAGTCAACGTGAACCGTAGCCTCGAAGTAAGGCTCTGATTTGCCTTGCCAATGGGGAGGTGTGCAGCAGCTCCATGAGGCCTTCATCACTGTTCTGCTTTAGTTTCACGGTAGTAAGCCTTTCAAAACTCCTAGGGTCCTTGCTTCAGCACCCGTTTCCGTACCAGAATACTGAGTAGAGCAAGGAAGCTCTGGTCCTGTTAAGCAACTTCCAGCCCTGTAGGCCTTTTTGGAACACCCCAGTGTTGGCTAGAGAGAACCAACACACTGCACTCTTCCTTGGGAGAGCCAGATTACCTCAGCTCCACACAGGATTCACGAACACACTTCTAGACTGTCCTCCATGCAATGGGTGGAACCTCATTCCCCTAGCTGAACTCTATTGAGAAAAACACTCTGCTTCTAATCCCTTTTCACATTTCACACTTAGAGTCACGCATCCGCAAGGAGGTGGTCGGCTTGCATTCCAAGTACAATTTAAGCACAGTTCTTGGTGTAACACTGCAGGTCCTTTGAAGATGCAAAGGCCCCTCAGTCTCGCTCGCGCATCCTTTGTTTTGGAACTTCGCTGCACGCGGAAAACCGCATGTAGAGAAAAGTTGATTCAGGGAAAGCCCCAGTGGGTATCGTGAATCTCTTTTGACTTGTGAGCATCAACATGTACTTATGCTGCGTGTCAACCTAAAAATGGAAGACTGATGGCACAAAGCTTGTTTTCCCGTTTTGAAAGCTCCATTCATGCGGCCTCGAAGCTACCTGAAAAGCACTGTTGTTACCGTGCTTTTACTTACAGCCGGCATGGCACATAGAAGAAAATGAGTTTTCTCGAAAGAAACCTTGTGCTTCCAGTTCCTAGTTGGAAGCTCACCCTGCTCTGCTCTATACCAAACGTGAAAGTCAATGTGAGCACTAGCCTCGAAGTAAGGCCCTGATTATGCTGGCAAAACGGGAGGCGTGCAGCAGCTCCATGAGGCCTTCATCGCTGTTCTGCTTTAGTTTCACGGTAGTAAGCTTTCCAAGACTCCTAGGGACTTTGCTTAAGCAACCGTTTCGGTACCAGAACACTGCGTAGAGACAGTAAGCTCTGGTCCTGCGTGTATGCTGCGTGTCAACCTAGAAATTGGAGACTGATGGTATAAGGCTTCTTTTCCCATTATGAAAGCTCCGTTCATGCGGCCTCGAAGCTACCTGAAAAGCATTGTTGTTGCCAGGGTTTTCCTCAATGCCGCCATGGTTCTGAGAAGAAAATGAGTTTTCTCCTAAGAAACCTTGGGTTTCCAGTTCCTAGTTGGAAGCTCACCCTGCTCTGCTCTATACCTAAAGTGAAAGTCAACGTGAGCCCAAGCTTCGAAGTAAGGCCCTGATTATCCTTGCAAAACGAGAGGCGTGCAGCAGCTCCATGAGGCCTTCATCGTTGTTCTGCTTTAGTTTCAAGGTAGTAAGCTTTTCAACACTCCTAGGGACCTTGCTTCAGCACCCGTTTCAGTAAAAGAACACTGCGTAGAATCAGGAAGCTCTGCTCCTGCGTGTATGCTGCGTGTCAACCTAGAAATTAGAGACTGATGGCACAAAGCTTGTTTTCCCATTATGAAAGCTCCGTTGATGCGGCCCCGAAGCTACCTGAAAAGCACTGTTGTTACCGTGCTTTTACTTACAGCCGGCATGTCTCATAGAAGAAAATGAGTTTTCTCGAAAGAAACCTTGTGCTTCCAGTTCCTAGTTGGAAGCTCACCCTGCTCTGCTCTATACCAAAAGTGAAACTCAACGTGAGCAGTAGCCTCGAAGTACAGCCCTGCTTATCCTTGCAAAACGGGAGGCGTGCAGCAACTCCATGAGGCCTTCAAGGCTGTTCTGCTTTAGTTTAACGGTAGTAAGCTCTCCAGGACTCTTAGGGACCATGCTTCAGGACCCGTTTCGGTACCAGGACACTGCATAGAGCCAGGAAGCTCTGTTCCTGCGTTTATGCTGCTTGTCAGCCTAGAAATTGGAGACTGATGGCATAAGGCTTGTTTTCCCATTATGAAAGCTCCGTTCATGCGGCCTCGAAGCTACCTGAAAAGCATTATTGTTGCCGGGGTTTTCCTCACTGCCGGCATGGTTCTGAGAAGAAAATGAGTTTTCTCCTAAGAAACCTTGGGTTTCCAGTTCCTTGTTGGAAGCTCACCCTGCTCTGCTCTATACCTAAAGCGAAAGTCAACGTGAACCCTAGCCTCGAAGTAAGGCTCTGATTTGCCTTGCCAATGAGGAGGTGTGCAGCAGCTCCATGAGGCCTTCATCACTGTTCTGCTTTAGTTTCACGGTAGTAAGCCTTTCAAAACTCCTAGGGTCCTTGCTTCAGCACCCGTTTCCGTACCAGAATACTGAGTAGAGCAAGGAAGCTCTGGTCCTGTTAAGCAACTTCCAGCCCCGTAGGCCTTTTTGGAACACCCCAGTGTTGGCTAGAGAGAACCAACACACTGCACTCTTCCTTGGGAGAGCCAGATCACCTCAGCTCCACGCAGGATTCACGAACACACTTCTAGACTGTCCTCCATGCAATGGGTGGAACCTCATTCCCCTAGCTGAACTCTATTGAGAAAAACACTCTGCTTCTAATCCCTTTTCACATTTCACACTTAGAGTCACGCATCCGCAAGGAGGTGGTCGGCTTGCATTCCAAGTACAATTTAAGCACAGTTCTTGGTGTAACACTGCAGGTCCTTTGAAGATGCAAAGGCCCCTCAGTCTCGCTCGCGCATCCTTTGTTTTGGAACTTCGCTGCACGCGGAAAACCGCATGTAGAGAAAAGTTGATTCAGGGAAAGCCCCAGTGGGTATCGTGAATCTCTTTTGACTTGTGAGCATCAACATGTACTTATGCTGCGTGTCAACCTAAAAATGGAAGACTGATGGCACAAAGCTTGTTTTCCCGTTTTGAAAGCTCCATTCATGCGGCCTCGAAGCTACCTGAAAAGCACTGTTGTTACCGTGCTTTTACTTACAGCCGGCATGGCACATAGAAGAAAATGAGTTTTCTCGAAAGAAACCTTGTGCTTCCAGTTCCTAGTTGGAAGCTCACCCTGCTCTGCTCTATACCAAACGTGAAAGTCAATGTGAGCACTAGCCTCGAAGTAAGGCCCTGATTATGCTGGCAAAACGGGAGGCGTGCAGCAGCTCCATGAGGCCTTCATCGCTGTTCTGCTTTAGTTTCACGGTAGTAAGCTTTCCAAGACTCCTAAGGACTTTGCTTAAGCAACCGTTTCGGTACCAGAACACTGCGTAGAGACAGTAAGCTCTGGTCCTGCGTGTATGCTGCGTGTCAACCTAGAAATTGGAGACTGATGGCATAAGGCTTGTTTTCCCATTATGAAAGCTCCGTTCATGCGGCCTCGAAGCTACCTGAAAAGCATTGTTGTTGCCGGGGTTTTCCTCACTGCCGGCATGGTTCTGAGAAGAAAATGAGTTTTCTCCTAAGAAACCTTGGGTTTCCAGTTCCTTGTTGGAAGCTCACCCTGCTCTGCGCTATCCCTAAAGTTAAAGTCAACGTGAGCCCAAGCTTCGAAGTAAGGCCCTGATTATCCTTGCAAAACGAGAGGCGTGCAGCAGCTCCATGAGGCCTTCATCGTTGTTCTGCTTTAGTTTCAAGGTAGTAAGCTTTTCAACACTCCTAGGGGCCTTGCTTCAGCACCCGTTTCAGTACCAGAACACTGCGTAGAACCAGGAAGCTCTGCTCCTGCGTGTATGCTGCGTGTCAACCTAGAAATTAGAGACTGATGGCACAAGGCTTGTTTTCCCATTATGAAAGCTCCGTTGATGCGGCCCCGAAGCTACCTGAAAAGCACTGTTGTTACCGTGCTTTTACTTACAGCCGGCATGTCTCATAGAAGAAAATGAGTTTTCTCGAAAGAAACCTTGTGCTTCCAGTTCCTAGTTGGAAGCTCACCCTGCTCTGCTCTATACCAAAAGTGAAACTCAACGTGAGCAGTAGCCTCGAAGTACAGCCCTTCTTATCCTTGCAAAACGGGAGGCGTGCAGCAACTCCATGAGGCCTTCAAGGCTGTTCTGCTTTAGTTTAACGGTAGTAAGCTCTCCAAGACTCTTAGGGACCATGCTTCAGGACCCGTTTCGGTACCAGGACACTGCATAGAGCCAGGAAGCTCTGTTCCTGCGTTTATGCTGCTTGTCAGCCTAGAAATTGGAGACTGATGGCATAAGGCTTGTTTTCCCATTATGAAAGCTCCGTTCATGTGGCCTCGAAGCTACCTGAAAAGCATTGTTGTTGCCGGGGTTTTCCTCACTGCCGGCATGGTCCTGAGAAGAAAATGAGTTTTCTCCTAAGAAACCTTGTGTTTCCAGTTCCTTGTTGGAAGCTCACCCTGCTCTGCTCTATACCTAAAGTGAAAGTCAACGTGAACCCTAGCCTCGAAGTAAGGCTCTGATTTGCCTTGCCAATGGGGAGGTGTGCAGCAGCTCCATGAGGCCTTCATCACTGTTCTGCTTTAGTTTCACGGTAGTAAGCCTTTCAAAACTCCTAGGGTCCTTGCTTCAGCACCCGTTTCCGTACCAGAATACTGAGTAGAGCAAGGAAGCTCTGGTCCTGTTAAGCAACTTCCAGCCCCGTAGGCCTTTTTGGAACACCCCAGTGTTGGCTAGAGAGAGCCAACACACTGCACTCTTCCTTGGGAGAGCCAGATTACCTCAGCTCCACACAGGATTCACGAACACACTTCTAGACTGTCCTCCATGCAATGGGTGGAACCTCATTCCCCTAGCTGAACTCTATTGAGAAAAACACTCTGCTTCTAATCCCTTTTCACATTTCACACTTAGAGTCACGCATCCGCAAGGAGGTGGTCGGCTTGCATTCCAAGTACAATTTAAGCAGTTCTTGGTGTAACACTGCAGGTCCTTTGAAGATGCAAAGGCCCCTCAGTCTCGCTCGCGCATCCTTTGTTTTGGAACTTCGCTGCACGCGGAAAACCGCATGTAGAGAAAAGTTGATTCAGGGAAAGCCCCAGTGGGTATCGTGAATCTCTTTTGACTTGTGAGCATCAACATGTACTTATGCTGCGTGTCAACCTAAAAATGGAAGACTGATGGCACAAAGCTTGTTTTCCCGTTTTGAAAGCTCCATTCATGCGGCCTCGAAGCTACCTGAAAAGCACTGTTGTTACCGTGCTTTTACTTACAGCCGGCATGGCACATAGAAGAAAATGAGTTTTCTCGAAAGAAACCTTGTGCTTCCAGTTCCTAGTTGGAAGCTCACCCTGCTCTGCTCTATACCAAACGTGAAAGTCAATGTGAGCACTAGCCTCGAAGTAAGGCCCTGATTATGCTGTCAAAACGGGAGGCGTGCAGCAGCTCCATGAGGCCTTCATCGCTGTTCTGCTTTAGTTTCATGGTAGTAAGCTTTCCAAGACTCCTAGGGGACTTGCTTCAGCACCCGTTTCAGTACCAGAACACTGCGTAGAACCAGGAAGCTCTGCTCCTGCGTGTATGCTGCGTGTCAACCTAGAAATTAGAGACTGATGGCACAAGGCTAGTTTTCCCATTATGAAAACTCCGTTGATGCGGCCCCGAAGCTACCTGAAAAGCACTGTTGTTACCGTGCTTTTACTTACAGCCGGCATGGCACATAGAAGAAAATGAGTTTTCTCGAAAGAAACCTTGTGCTTCCAGTTCCTAGTTGGAAGCTCACCCTGCTCTGCTCTATACCAAACGTGAAAGTCAATGTGAGCACTAGCCTCGAAGTAAGGCTCTGATTATCCTGGCAAAACGGGAGGCGTGCAGCAGCTCCATGAGGCCTTCATCGCTGTTCTGCTTTAGTTTCACGGTAGTAAGCTTTCCAACATTCCTAGGGACTTTGCTTAAGCAACCGTTTCGGTACCAGAACACTGCGTAGAGACAGTAAGCTCTGGTCCTGCGTGTATGCTGCGTGTCAACCTAGAAATTGGAGACTGATGGTATAAGGCTTCTTTTCCCATTATGAAAGCTCCGTTCATGCGGCCTCGAAGCTACCTGAAAAGCATTGTTGTTGCCGGGGTTTTCCTCAATGCCGCCATGGTTCTGAGAAGAAAATGAGTTTTCTCCTAAGAAACCTTGGGTTTCCAGTTCCTTGTTGGAGGCTCACCCTGCTCTGCTCTATACCTAAAGTGAAAGTCAACGTGAGCCCAAGCTTCGAAGTAAGGCCCTGATTATCCTTGCAAAACGAGAGGCGTGCAGCAGCTCCATGAGGCCTTCATCGTTGTTCTGCTTTAGTTGCAAGGTAGTAAGCTTTTCAACACTCCTAGGGACCTTGCTTCAGCACCCGTTTCAGTACCAGAACACTGCGTAGAACCAGGAAGCACTGCTCCTGCGTGTATGCTGCGTGTCAACCTAGAAATTAGAGACTGATGGCACAAGGCTAGTTTTCCCATTATGAAAGCTCCATTGATACGGCCCCGAAGCTACCTGAAAAGCACTGTTGTTACCGTGCTTTTACTTACAGCCGGCATGGTTCATAGAAGAAAATGAGTTTTCTCGAAAGAAACCTTGTGCTTCCAGTTCCTAGTTGGAAGCTCACCCGGCTCTGCTCTATACCAAACGTGAAAGTGAATGTGAGCACTAGCCTCGAAGTAAGGCCCTGATTATCCTGGCAAAACGGGAGGCGTGCACCAGCTCCATGAGGCCTTCATCGCTGTTCTGCTTTAGTTTCACGGTAGTAAGCTTTCCAACATTCCTAGGGACTTTGCTTAAGCAACCGTTTCAGTACCAGAACACTGCGTAGAGACAGTAAGCTCTGGTCCTGCGTGTATGCTGCGTGTCAACCTAGAAATTGGAGACTGATGGCATAAGGCTTCTTTTCCCATTATGAAAGCTCCGTTCATGCGGCCTCGAAGCTACCTGAAAAGCATTGTTGTTGCCGGGGTTTTCCTCACTGCCGGCATGGTTCTGAGAAGAAAATGAGTTTTCTCGTAAGAAACCTTGGGGTTCCAGTTCGTTGTTGGAAGCTCACCCTGCTCTGCGCTATACCTAAAGTGAAAGTCAACGTGAGCCCAAGCTTCGAAGTAAGGCCCTGATTATCCTTGCAAAACGAGAGGCGTGCAGCAGCTCAATGAGGCCTTCATCGTTGTTCTGCTTTAGTTTCAAGGTAGTAAGCTTTTCAACACTCCTAGGGGCCTTGCTTCAGCACCCGTTTCAGTACCAGAACACTGCGTAGAACCAGGAAGCTCTGCTCCTGCGTGTATGCTGCGTGTCAACCTAGAAATTAGAGACTGATGGCACAAGGCTTGTTTTCCCATTATGAAAGCTCCGTTGATGCGGCCCCGAAGCTACCTGAAAAGCACTGTTGTTACCGTGCTTTTACTTACAGCCGGCATGTCTCATAGAAGAAAATGAGTTTTCTCGAAAGAAACCTTGTGCTTCCAGTTCCTAGTTGGAAGCTCACCCTGCTCTGCTCTATACCAAAAGTGAAACTCAACGTGAGCAGTAGCCTCGAAGTACAGCCCTGCTTATCCTTGCAAAACGGGAGGCGTGCAGCAACTCCATGAGGCCTTCAAGGCTGTTCTGCTTTAGTTTAACGGTAGTAAGCTCTCCAAGACCTTTAGGGACCATGCTTCAGGACCCGTTTCGGTACCAGGACACTGCATAGAGCCAGGAAGCTCTGTTCCTGCGTTTATGCTGCTTGTCAGCCTAGAAATTGGAGACTGATGGCATAAGGCTTGTTTTCCCATTATGAAAGCTCCGTTCATGCGGCCTCGAAGCTACCTGAAAAGCATTGTTGTTGCCGGGGTTTTCCTCACTGCCGGCATGGTCCTGAGAAGAAAATGAGTTTTCTCCTAAAAAACCTTGGGTTTCCAGTTCCTTGTTGGAAGCTCACCCTGCTCTGCTCTATACCTAAAGTGAAAGTCAACGTGAACCCTAGCCTCGAAGTAAGGCTCTGATTTGCCTTGCCAATGGGGAGGTGTGCAGCAGCTCCATGAGGCCTTCATCACTGTTCTGCTTTAGTTTCACGGTAGTAAGCCTTTCAAAACTCCTAGGGTCCTTGCTTCAGCACCCGTTTCCGTACCAGAATACTGAGTAGAGCAAGGAAGCTCTGGTCCTGTTAAGCAACTTCCAGCCCCGTAGGCCTTTTTGGAACACCCCAGTGTTGGCTAGAGAGAACCAACACACTGCACTCTTCCTTGGGAGAGCCAGATTACCTCAGCTCCACACAGGATTCACGAACACACTTCTAGACTGTCCTTCATGCAATGGGTGGAACCTCATTCCCCTAGCTGAACTCTATTGAGAAAAACACTCTGCTTCTAATCCCTTTTCACATTTCACACTTAGAGTCACGCATCCGCAAGGAGGTGGTCGGCTTGCATTCCAAGTACAATTTAAGCACAGTTCTTGGTGTAACACTGCAGGTCCTTTGAAGATGCAAAGGCCCCTCAGTCTCGCTCGCGCATCCTTTGTTTTGGAACTTCGCTGCACGCGGAAAACCGCATGTAGAAAAAAGTTGATTCAGGGAAAGCCCCAGTGGGTATCGTGAATCTCTTTTAACTTGTGAGCATCAACATGTACTTATGCTGCGTGTCAACCTAAAAATGGAAGACTGATGGCACAAGGCTAGTTTTCCCATTATGAAAACTCCGTTGATGCGGCCCCGAAGCTACCTGAAAAGCACTGTTGTTACCGTGCTTTTACTTACAGCCGGCATGGCACATAGAAGAAAATGAGTTTTCTCGAAAGAAACCTTGTGCTTCCAGTTCCTAGTTGGAAGCTCACCCTGCTCTGCTCTATACCAAACGTGAAAGTCAATGTGAGCACTAGCCTCGAAGTAAGGCTCTGATTATCCTGGCAAAACGGGAGGCGTGCAGCAGCTCCATGAGGCCTTCATCGCTGTTCTGCTTTAGTTTCACGGTAGTAAGCTTTCCAACATTCCTAGGGACTTTGCTTAAGCAACCGTTTCGGTACCAGAACACTGCGTAGAGACAGTAAGCTCTGGTCCTGCGTGTATGCTGCGTGTCAACCTAGAAATTGGAGACTGATGGTATAAGGCTTCTTTTCCCATTATGAAAGCTCCGTTCATGCGGCCTCGAAGCTACCTGAAAAGCATTGTTGTTGCCGGGGTTTTCCTCAATGCCGCCATGGTTCTGAGAAGAAAATGAGTTTTCTCCTAAGAAACCTTGGGTTTCCAGTTCCTTGTTGGAGGCTCACCCTGCTCTGCTCTATACCTAAAGTGAAAGTCAACGTGAGCCCAAGCTTCGAAGTAAGGCCCTGATTATCCTTGCAAAACGAGAGGCGTGCAGCAGCTCCATGAGGCCTTCATCGTTGTTCTGCTTTAGTTGCAAGGTAGTAAGCTTTTCAACACTCCTAGGGGCCTTGCTTCAGCACCCGTTTCAGTACCAGAACACTGCGTAGAACCAGGAAGCACTGCTCCTGCGTGTATGCTGCGTGTCAACCTAGAAATTAGAGACTGATGGCACAAGGCTAGTTTTCCCATTATGAAAGCTCCATTGATACGGCCCCGAAGCTACCTGAAAAGCACTGTTGTTACCGTGCTTTTACTTACAGCCGGCATGGTTCATAGAAGAAAATGAGTTTTCTCGAAAGAAACCTTGTGCTTCCAGTTCCTAGTTGGAAGCTCACCCGGCTCTGCTCTATACCAAACGTGAAAGTGAATGTGAGCACTAGCCTCGAAGTAAGGCCCTGATTATCCTGGCAAAACGGGAGGCGTTCACCAGCTCCATGAGGCCTTCATCGCTGTTCTGCTTTAGTTTCACGGTAGTAAGCTTTCCAACATTCCTAGGGACTTTGCTTAAGCAACCGTTTCAGTACCAGAACACTGCGTAGAGACAGTAAGCTCTGGTCCTGCGTGAATGCTGCGTGTCAACCTAGAAATTGGAGACTGATGGCATAAGGCTTCTTTTCCCATTATGAAAGCTCCGTTCATGCGGCCTCGAAGCTACCTGAAAAGCATTGTTGTTGCCGGGGTTTTCCTCACTGCCGGCATGGTTCTGAGAAGAAAATGAGTTTTCTCGTAAGAAACCTTGGGGTTCCAGTTCGTTGTTGGAAGCTCACCCTGCTCTGCGCTATACCTAAAGTGAAAGTCAACGTGAGCCCAAGCTTCGAAGTAAGGCCCTGATTATCCTTGCAAAACGAGAGGCATGCAGCAGCTCCATGAGGCCTTCATCGTTGTTCTGCTTTAGTTTCAAGGTAGTAAGCTTTTCAACACTCCTAGGGGCCTTGCTTCAGCACCCGTTTCAGTACCAGAACACTGCGTAGAACCAGGAAGCTCTGCTCCTGCGTGTATGCTGCGTGTCAACCTAGAAATTAGAGACTGATGGCACAAGGCTTGTTTTCCCATTATGAAAGCTCCGTTGATGCGGCCCCGAAGCTACCTGAAAAGCACTGTTGTTACCGTGCTTTTACTTACAGCCGGCATGTCTCATAGAAGAAAATGAGTTTTCTCGAAAGAAACCTTGTGCTTCCAGTTCCTAGTTGGAAGCTCACCCTGCTCTGCTCTATACCAAAAGTGAAACTCAACGTGAGCAGTAGCCTCGAAGTACAGCCCTGCTTATCCTTGCAAAACGGGAGGCGTGCAGCAACTCCATGAGGCCTTCAAGGCTGTTCTGCTTTAGTTTAACGGTAGTAAGCTCTCCAAGACCTTTAGGGACCATGCTTCAGGACCCGTTTCGGTACCAGGACACTGCATAGAGCCAGGAAGCTCTGTTCCTGCGTTTATGCTGCTTGTCAGCCTAGAAATTGGAGACTGATGGCATAAGGCTTGTTTTCCCATTATGAAAGCTCCGTTCATGCGGCCTCGAAGCTACCTGAAAAGCATTGTTGTTGCCGGGGTTTTCCTCACTGCCGGCATGGTCCTGAGAAGAAAATGAGTTTTCTCCTAAGAAACCTTGGGTTTCCAGTTCCTTGTTGGAAGCTCACCCTGCTCTGCTCTATACCTAAAGTGAAAGTCAACGTGAACCGTAGCCTCGAAGTAAGGCTCTGATTTGCCTTGCCAATGGGGAGGTGTGCAGCAGCTCCATGAGGCCTTCATCACTGTTCTGCTTTAGTTTCACGGTAGTAAGCCTTTCAAAACTCCTAGGGTCCTTGCTTCAGCACCCGTTTCCGTACCAGAATACTGAGTAGAGCAAGGAAGCTCTGGTCCTGTTAAGCAACTTCCAGCCCCGTAGGCCTTTTTGGAACACCCCAGTGTTGGCTAGAGAGAACCAACACACTGCACTCTTCCTTGGGAGAGCCAGATTACCTCAGCTCCACACAGGATTTACGAACACACTTCTAGACTGTCCTCCATGCAATGGGTGGAACCTCATTCCCCTAGCTGAACTCTATTGAGAAAAACACTCTGCTTCTAATCCCTTTTCACATTTCACACTTAGAGTCACGCATCCGCAAGGAGGTGGTCGGCTTGCATTCCAAGTACAATTTAAGCACAGTTCTTGGTGTAACACTGCAGGTCCTTTGAAGATGCAAAGGCCCCTCAGTCTCGCTCGCGCATCCTTTGTTTTGGAACTTCGCTGCACGCGGAAAACCGCATGTAGAAAAAAGTTGATTCAGGGAAAGCCCCAGTGGGTATCGTGAATCTCTTTTAACTTGTGAGCATCAACATGTATTTATGCTGCGTGTCAACCTAAAAATGGAAGACTGATGGCACAAAGCTTGTTTTCCCGTTTTGAAAGCTCCATTCATGCGGCCTCGAAGCTACCTGAAAAGCACTGTTGTTACCGTGCTTTTACTTACAGCCGGAATGGCACATAGAAGAAAATGAGTTTTCTCGAAAGAAACCTTGTGCTTCCAGTTCCTAGTTGGAAGCTCACCCTGCTCTGCTCTATACCAAACGTGAAAGTCAATGTGAGCACTAGCCTCGAAGTAAGGCCCTGATTATGCTGTCAAAACGGGAGGCGTGCAGCAGCTCCATGAGGCCTTCATCGCTGTTCTGCTTTAGTTTCATGGTAGTAAGCTTTCCAAGACTCCTAGGGGACTTGCTTCAGCACCCGTTTCAGTACCAGAACACTGTGTAGAACCAGGAAGCTCTGCTCCTGCGTGTATGCTGCGTGTCAACCTAGAAATTAGAGACTGATGGCACAAGGCTAGTTTTCCCATTATGAAAACTCCGTTGATGCGGCCCCGAAGCTACCTGAAAAGCACTGTTGTTACCGTGCTTTTACTTACAGCCGGCATGGCACATAGAAGAAAATGAGTTTTCTCGAAAGAAACCTTGTGCTTCCAGTTCCTAGTTGGAAGCTCACCCTGCTCTGCTCTATACCAAACGTGAAAGTCAATGTGAGCACTAGCCTCGAAGTAAGGCTCTGATTATCCTGGCAAAACGGGAGGCGTGCAGCAGCTCCATGAGGCCTTCATCGCTGTTCTGCTTTAGTTTCACGGTAGTAAGCTTTCCAACATTCCTAGGGACTTTGCTTAAGCAACCGTTTCGGTACCAGAACACTGCGTAGAGACAGTAAGCTCTGGTCCTGCGTGTATGCTGCGTGTCAACCTAGAAATTGGAGACTGATGGTATAAGGCTTCTTTTCCCATTATGAAAGCTCCGTTCATGCGGCCTCGAAGCTACCTGAAAAGCATTGTTGTTGCCGGGGTTTTCCTCAATGCCGCCATGGTTCTGAGAAGAAAATGAGTTTTCTCCTAAGAAACCTTGGGTTTCCAGTTCCTTGTTGGAGGCTCACCCTGCTCTGCTCTATACCTAAAGTGAAAGTCAACGTGAACCCTAGCCTCGAAGTAAGGCTCTGATTTGCCTTGCCAATGGGGAGGTGTGCAGCACCTCCATGAGGACTTCATCACTGCTCTGCTTTAGTTTCACGGTAGTAAGCCTTTCAAAACTCCTAGGGTCCTTGCTTCAGCACCCGTTTCCGTACCAGAATACTGAGTAGAGCAAGGAAGCTCTGGTCCTGTTAAGCAACTTCCAGCCCCGTAGGCCTTTTTGGAACACCCCAGTGTTGGCTAGAGAGAACCAACACACTGCACTCTTCCTTGGGAGAGCCAGATCACCTCAGCTCCACGCAGGATTCACGAACACACTTCTAGACTGTCCTCCATGCAATGGGTGGAACCTCATTCCCCTAGCTGAACTCTATTGAGAAAAACACTCTGCTTCTAATCCCTTTTCACATTTCACACTTAGAGTCACGCGTCGGCTTGCATTCCAAGTACAATTTAAGCACAGTTCTTGGTGTAACACTGCAGGTCCTTTGAAGATGCAAAGGCCCCTCAGTCTCGCTCGCGCATCCATTGTTTTGGAACTTCGCTGCACGCGGAAAACCGCATGTAGAAAAAAGTTGATTCAGGGAAAGCCCCAGTGGGTATCGTGAATCTCTTTTGACTTGTGAGCATCAACATGTACTTATGCTGCGTGTCAACCTAAAAATGGAAGACTGATGGCACAAAGCTTGTTTTCCCGTTTTGAAAGCTCCATTCATGCGGCCTCGAAGCTACCTGAAAAGCACTGTTGTTACCGTGCTTTTACGTACAGCCGGCATGGCACATAGAAGAAAATGAGTTTTCTCGAAAGAAACCTTGTGCTTCCAGTTCCTAGTTGGAAGCTCACCCTGCTCTGCTCTATACCAAACGTGAAAGTCAATGTGAGCACTAGCCTCGAAGTAAGGCCCTGATTATGCTGGCAAAACGGGAGGCGTGCAGCAGCTCCATGAGGCCTTCATCGCTGTTCTGCTTTAGTTTCACGGTAGTAAGCTTTCCAAGCCTCCTAGGGACTTTGCTTAAGCAACCGTTTCGGTACCAGAACACTGCGTAGAGACAGTAAGCTCTGGTCCTGCGTGTATGCTGCGTGTCAACCTAGAAATTGGAGACTGATGGCATAAGGCTTCTTTTCCCATTATGAAAGCTCCGTTCATGCGGCCTCGAAGCTACCTGAAAAGCATTGTTGTTGCCGGGGTTTTCCTCACTGCCGGCATGGTTCTGAGAAGAAAATGAGTTTTCTCCTAAGAAACCTTGGGTTTCCAGTTCCTTGTTGGAAGCTCACCCTGCTCTGCGCTATACCTAAAGTGAAAGTCAACGTGAGCCCAAGCTTCGAAATAAGGCCCTGATTATCCTTGAAAAACGAGAGGCGTGCAGCAGCTCCATGAGGCCTTCATCGTTGTTCTGCTTTGGTTTCAAGGTAGTAAGCTTTTCAACACTCCTAGGGGACTTGCTTCAGCACCCGTTTCAGTACCAGAACACTGCGTAGAACCAGGAAGCTCTGCTCCTGCGTGTATGCTGCGTGTCAACCTAGAAATTAGAGACTGACGGCACAAGGCTAGTTTTCCCATTATGAAAGCTCCGTTGATGCGGCCCCGAAGCTACCTGAAAAGCACTGTTGTTACCGTGCTTTTACTTACAGCCGGCATGGTTCATAGAAGAAAATGAGTTTTCTCGAAAGAAACCTTGTGCTTCCAGTTCCTAGTTGGAAGCTCACCCGGCTCCGCTCTATACCAAACGTGAAAGTCAATGTGAGCACTAGCCTCGAAGTAAGGCCCTGATTATCCTGGCAAAACGGGAGGCGTGCACCAGCTCCATGAGGCCTTCATCGCTCTTCTGCTTTAGTTTCACCCTAGTAAGATTTCCAACATTCCTAGGGACTTTGCTTAAGCAACCGTTTCGGTACCAGAACACTGCGTAGAGACAGTAAGCTCTGGTCCTGCGTGTATGCTGCGTGTCAACCTAGAAATTGGAGACTGATGGCATAAGGCTTCTTTTCCCATTATGAAAGCTCCGTTCATGCGGCCTCGAAGCTACCTGAAAAGCATTGTTGTTGCCGGGGTTTTCCTCACTGCCGGCATGGTTCTGAGAAGAAAATGAGTTTTCTCCAAAGAAACCTTGGGGTTCCAGTTCCTTCTTGGAAGCTCACCCTGCTCTGCGCTATACCTAAAGTGAAAGTCAACGTGAGCCCAAGCTTCGAAGTAAGGCCCTGATTATCCTTGCAAAACGAGAGGCGTGCAGCAGCTCCATGAGGCCTTCATCGTTGTTCTGCTTTAGTTTCAAGGTAGTAAGCTTTTCAACACTCCTAGGGGACTTGCTTCAGCACCCGTTTCAGTACCAGAACACTGCGTAGAACCAGGAAGCTCTGCTCCTGCGTGTATGCTGCGTGTCAACCTAGAAATTAGAGACTGATGGCACAAGGCTAGTTTTCCCATTATGAAAGCTCCGTTGATCCGGCCCCGAAGCTACCTGAAAAGCACTGTTGTTACCGTGCTTTTACTTACAGCCGGCATGGTTCATAGAAGAAAATGAGTTTTCTCGAAAGAAACCTTGTGCTTCCAGTTCCTAGTTGGAAGCTCACCCTGCTCTGCTCTATACCAAACGTGAAAGTCAATGTGAGCACTAGCCTCGAAGTAAGGCTCTGATTATCCTGGCAAAACGGGAGGCGTGCAGCAGCTCCATGAGGCCTTCATCGCTGTTCTGCTTTAGTTTCACGGTAGTAAGCTTTCCAACATTCCTAGGGACTTTGCTTAAGCAACCGTTTCGGTACCAGAACACTGCGTAGAGACAGTAAGCTCTGGTCCTGCGTGTATGCTGCGTGTCAACCTAGAAATTGGAGACTGATGGTATAAGGCTTCTTTTCCCATTATGAAAGCTCCGTTCATGCGGCCTCGAAGCTACCTGAAAAGCATTGTTGTTGCCGGGGTTTTCCTCAATGCCGCCATGGTTCTGAGAAGAAAATGAGTTTTCTCCTAAGAAACCTTGGGTTTCCAGTTCCTTGTTGGAGGCTCACCCTGCTCTGCTCTATACCTAAAGTGAAAGTCAACGTGAACCCTAGCCTCGAAGTAAGGCTCTGATTTGCCTTGCCAATGGGGAGGTGTGCAGCACCTCCATGAGGACTTCATCACTGCTCTGCTTTAGTTTCACGGTAGTAAGCCTTTCAAAACTCCTAGGGTCCTTGCTTCAGCACCCGTTTCCGTACCAGAATACTGAGTAGAGCAAGGAAGCTCTGGTCCTGTTAAGCAACTTCCAGCCCCGTAGGCCTTTTTGGAACACCCCAGTGTTGGCTAGAGAGAACCAACACACTGCACTCTTCCTTGGGAGAGCCAGATCACCTCAGCTCCACGCAGGATTCACGAACACACTTCTAGACTGTCCTCCATGCAATGGGTGGAACCTCATTCCCCTAGCTGAACTCTATTGAGAAAAACACTCTGCTTCTAATCCCTTTTCACATTTCACACTTAGAGTCACGCGTCGGCTTGCATTCCAAGTACAATTTAAGCACAGTTCTTGGTGTAACACTGCAGGTCCTTTGAAGATGCAAAGGCCCCTCAGTCTCGCTCGCGCATCCTTTGTTTTGGAACTTCGCTGCACGCGGAAAACCGCATGTAGAAAAAAGTTGATTCAGGGAAAGCCCCAGTGGGTATCGTGAACCTCTTTTGACTTGTGAGCATCAACATGTACTTATGCTGCGTGTCAACCTAAAAATGGAAGACTGATGGCACAAAGCTTGTTTTCCCGTTTTGAAAGCTCCATTCATGCGGCCTCGAAGCTACCTGAAAAGCACTGTTGTTACCCTGCTTTTACGTACAGCCGGCATGGCACATAGAAGAAAATGAGTTTTCTCGAAAGAAACCTTGTGCTTCCAGTTCCTAGTTGGAAGCTCACCCTGCTCTGCTCTATACCAAACGTGAAAGTCAATGTGAGCACTAGCCTCGAAGTAAGGCCCTGATTATGCTGGCAAAACGGGAGGCGTGCAGCAGCTCCATGAGGCCTTCATCGCTGTTCTGCTTTAGTTTCACGGTAGTAAGCTTTCCAAGCCTCCTAGGGACTTTGCTTAAGCAACCGTTTCGGTACCAGAACACTGCGTAGAGACAGTAAGCTCTGGTCCTGCGTGTATGCTGCGTGTCAACCTAGAAATTGGAGACTGATGGCATAAGGCTTCTTTTCCCATTATGAAAGCTCCGTTCATGCGGCCTCGAAGCTACCTGAAAAGCATTGTTGTTGCCGGGGTTTTCCTCACTGCCGGCATGGTTCTGAGAAGAAAATGAGTTTTCTCCTAAGAAACCTTGTGTTTCCAGTTCCTTGTTGGAAGCTCACCCTGCTCTGCGCTATACCTAAAGTGAAAGTCAACGTGAGCCCAAGCTTCGAAATAAGGCCCTGATTATCCTTGAAAAACGAGAGGCGTGCAGCAGCTCCATGAGGCCTTCATCGTTGTTCTGCTTTGGTTTCAAGGTAGTAAGCTTTTCAACACTCCTAGGGGACTTGCTTCAGCACCCGTTTCAGTACCAGAACACTGCGTAGAACCAGGAAGCTCTGCTCCTGCGTGTATGCTGCGTGTCAACCTAGAAATTAGAGACTGACGGCACAAGGCTAGTTTTCCCATTATGAAAGCTCCGTTGATGCGGCCCCGAAGCTACCTGAAAAGCGCTGTTGTTACCGTGCTTTTACTTACAGCCGGCATGGTTCATAGAAGAAAATGAGTTTTCTCGAAAGAAACCTTGTGCTTCCAGTTCCTAGTTGGAAGCTCACCCGGCTCCGCTCTATACCAAACGTGAAAGTCAATGTGAGCACTAGCCTCGAAGTAAGGCCCTGATTATCCTGGCAAAACAGGAGGCGTGCACCAGCTCCATGAGGCCTTCATCGCTCTTCTGCTTTAGTTTCACGGTAGTAAGATTTCCAACATTCCTAGGGACTTTGCTTAAGCAACCGTTTCGGTACCAGAACACTGCGTAGAGACAGTAAGCTCTGGTCCTGCGTGTATGCTGCGTGTCAACCTAGAAATTGGAGACTGATGGCATAAGGCTTCTTTTCCCATTATGAAAGCTCCGTTCATGCGGCCTCGAAGCTACCTGAAAAGCATTGATGTTGCCGGTGTTTTCCTCACTGCCGGCATGGTTCTGAGAAGAAAATGAGTTTTCTCCAAAGAAACCTTGGGGTTCCAGTTCCTTGTTGGAAGCTCACCCTGCTCTGCGCTATACCTAAAGTGAAAGTCAACGTGAGCCCAAGCTTCGAAGTAAGGCCCTGATTATCCTTGCAAAACGAGAGGCGTGCAGCAGCTCCATGAGGCCTTCATCGTTGTTCTGCTTTAGTTTCAAGGTAGTAAGCTTTTCAACACTCCTAGGGGACTTGCTTCAGCACCCGTTTCAGTACCAGAACACTGCGTAGAACCAGGAAGCTCTGCTCCTGCGTGTATGCTGCGTGTCAACCTAGAAATTAGAGACTGATGGCACAAGGCTAGTTTTCCCATTATGAAAGCTCCGTTGATGCGGCCCCGAAGCTACCTGAAAAGCACTGTTGTTACCGTGCTTTTACTTACAGCCGGCATGGTTCATAGAAGAAAATGAGTTTTCTCGAAAGAAACCTTGTGCTTCCAGTTCCTAGTTGGAAGCTCACCCGGCTCCGCTCTATACCAAACGTGAAAGTCAATGTGAGCACTAGCCTCGAAGTAAGGCCCTGATTATCCTGGCAAAACGGGAGGCGTGCAGCAGCTCCATGAGGCCTTCATCGCTGTTCTGCTTTAGTTTCACGGTAGTAAGCTTTCCAACATTCCTAGGGACTTTGCTTAAGCAACCGTTTCGGTACCAGAACACTGCGTAGAGACAGTAAGCACTGGTCCTGCGTGTATGCTGCGTGTCAACCTAGAAATTGGAGACTGATGGCATAAGGCTTCTTTTCCCATTATGAAAGCTCCGTTCATGCGGCCTCGAAGCTACCTGAAAAGCATTGTTGTTGCCGGGGTTTTCCTCACTGCCGGCATGGTCCTGAGAAGAAAATGAGTTTTCTCCTAAGAAACCTTGGGTTTCCAGTTCCTTGTTGGAAGCTCACCCTGCTCTGCTCTATACCTAAAGTGAAAGTCAACGTGAACCCTAGCCTCGAAGTAAGGCTCTGATTTGCCTTGCCAATGGGGAGGTGTGCAGCAGCTCCATGAGGACTTCATCACTGCTCTGCTTTAGTTTCACGGTAGTAAGCCTTTCAAAACTCCTAGGGTCCTTGCTTCAGCACCCGTTTCCGTACCAGAATACTGAGTAGAGCAAGGAAGCTCTGGTCCTGTTAAGCAACTTCCAGCCCCGTAGGCCTTTTTGGAACACCCCAGTGTTGGCTAGAGAGAACCAACACACTGCACTCTTCCTTGGGAGAGCCAGATTACCTCAGCTCCACACAGGATTCACGAACACACTTCTAGACTGTCCTCCATGCAATGGGTGGAACCTCATTCCCCTAGCTGAACTCTATTGAGAAAAACACTCTGCTTCTAATCCCTTTTCACATTTCACACTTAGAGTCACGCGTCGGCTTGCATTCCAAGTACAATTTAAGCACAGTTCTTGGTGTAACACTGCAGGTCCTTTGAAGATGCAAAGGCCCCTCAGTCTCGCTCGCGCATCCTTTGTTTTGGAACTTCGCTGCACGCGGAAAACCGCATGTAGAAAAAAGTTGATTCAGGGAAAGCCCCAGTGGGTATCGTGAATCTCTTTTGACTTGTGAGCATCAACATGTACTTATGCTGCGTGTCAACCTAAAAATGGAAGACTGATGGCACAAAGCTTGTTTTCCCGTTTTGAAAGCTCCATTCATGCGGCCTCGAAGCTACCTGAAAAGCACTGTTGTTACCGTGCTTTTACGTACAGCCGGCATGGCACATAGAAGAAAATGAGTTTTCTCGAAAGAAACCTTGTGCTTCCAGTTCCTAGTTGGAAGCTCACCCTGCTCTGCTCTATACCAAACGTGAAAGTCAATGTGAGCACTAGCCTCGAAGTAAGGCCCTGATTATGCTGGCAAAACGGGAGGCGTGCAGCAGCTCCATGAGGCCTTCATTGCTGTTCTGCTTTAGTTTCACGGTAGTAAGCTTTCCAAGCCTCCTAGGGACTTTGCTTAAGCAACCGTTTCGGTACCAGAACACTGCGTAGAGACAGTAAGCTCTGGTCCTGCGTGTATGCTGCGTGTCAACCTAGAAATTGGAGACTGATGGCATAAGGCTTCTTTTCCCATTATGAAAGCTCCGTTCATGCGGCCTCGAAGCTACCTGAAAAGCATTGTTGTTGCCGGGGTTTTCCTCACTGCCGGCATGGTTCTGAGAAGAAAATGAGTTTTCTCCTAAGAAACCTTGGGTTTCCAGTTCCTTGTTGGAAGCTCACCCTGCTCTGCGCTATACCTAAAGTGAAAGTCAACGTGAGCCCAAGCTTCGAAATAAGGCCCTGATTATCCTTGAAAAACGAGAGGCGTGCAGCAGCTCCATGAGGCCTTCATCGTTGTTCTGCATTGGTTTCAAGGTAGTAAGCTTTTCAACACTCCTAGGGGACTTGCTTCAGCACCCGTTTCAGTACCAGAACACTGCGTAGAACCAGGAAGCTCTGCTCCTGCGTGTATGCTGCGTGTCAACCTAGAAATTAGAGCCTGACGGCACAAGGCTAGTTTTCCCATTATGAAAGCTCCGTTGATGCGGCCCCGAAGCTACCTGAAAAGCACTGTTGTTACCGTGCTTTTACTTACAGCCGGCATGGTTCATAGAAGAAAATGAGATTTCTCGAAAGAAACCTTGTGCTTCCAGTTCCTAGTTGGAAGCTCACCCGGCTCTGCTCTATACCAAACGTGAAAGTCAATGTGAGCACTAGCCTCAAAGTAAGGCCCTGATTATCCTGGCAAAACGGGAGGCGTGCAGCAGCTCCATGAGGCCTTCATCGCTGTTCTGCTTTAGTTTCACGGTAGTAAGCTTTCCAACATTCCTAGGGACTTTGCTTAAGCAACCGTTTCGGTACCAGAACACTGCGTAGAGACAGTAAGCTCTGGTCCTGCGTGTATGCTGCGTGTCAACCTAGAAATTGGAGACTGATGGCATAAGGCTTCTTTTCCCATTATGAAAGCTCCGTTCATGCGGCCTCGAAGCTACCTGAAAAGCATTGTTGTTGCCGGGGTTTTCCTCACTGCCGGCATGGTTCTGAGAAGAAAATGAGTTTTCTCCAAAGAAACCTTGGGGTTCCAGTTCCTTGTTGGAAGCTCACCCTGCTCTGCGCTATACCTAAAGTGAAAGTCAACGTGAGCCCAAGCTTCGAAGTAAGGCCCTGATTATCCTTGCAAAAGGAGAGGCGTGCAGCAGCTCCATGAGGCCTTCATCGTTGTTCTGCTTTAGTTTCAAGGTAGTAAGCTTTTCAACACTCCTAGGGGACTTGCTTCAGCACCCGTTTCAGTACCAGAACACTGCGTAGAACCAGGAAGCTCTGCTCCTGCGTGTATGCTGCGTGTCAACCTAGAAATTAGAGACTGATGGCACAAGGCTAGTTTTCCCATTATGAAAGCTCCGTTGATGCGGCCCCGAAGCTACCTGAAAAGCACTGTTGTTACCGTGCTTTTACTTACAGCCGGCATGGTTCATAGAAGAAAATGAGTTTTCTCGAAAGTAACCTTGTGCTTCCAGTTCCTAGTTGGAAGCTCCCCCGGCTCCGCTCTATACCAAACGTGAAAGTCAATGTGAGCACTAGCCTCGAAGTAAGGCCCTGATTATCCTGGCAAAACGGGAGGCGTGCACCAGCTCCATGAGGCCTTCATCGCTGTTCTGCTTTAGTTTCACGGTAGTAAGCTTTCCAACGTTCCTAGGGACTTTGCTTAAGCAACCGTTTCGGTACCAGAACACTGCCTAGAGACAGTAAGCTCTGGTCCTGCGTGTATGCTGCTTGTCAACCTAGAAATTGGAGACTGATAGCATAAGGCTTCTTTTCCCATTATGAAAGCTCCGTTCATGCGGCCTCGAAGCTACCTGAAAAGCATTGTTGTTGCCGGGGTTTTCCTCACTGCCGGCATGGTTCTGAGAAGAAAATGAGTTTTCTCCAAGGAAACCTTGGGGTTCCAGTTCCTTCTTGGAAGCTCACCCTGCTCTGCGCTATACCTAAAGTGAAAGTCAACGTGAGCCCAAGCTTCGAAGTAAGGCCCTGATTATCCTTGCAAAACGAGAGGCGTGCAGCAGCTCCATGAGGCCTTCATCGTTGTTCTGCTTTAGTTTCAAGGTAGTAAGCTTTTCAACACTCCTAGGGGACTTGCTTCAGCACCCGTTTCAGTACCAGAACACTGCGTAGAACCAGGAAGCTCTGCTCCTGCGTGTATGCTGCGTGTCAACCTAGAAATTAGAGACTGATGGCACAAGGCTAGTTTTCCCATTATGAAAGCTCCGTTGATGCGGCCCCGAAGCTACCTGAAAAGCACTGTTGTTACCGTGCTTTTACTTACAGCCGGCATGGTTCATAGAAGAAAATGAGTTTTCTCGAAAGAAACCTTGTGCTTCCAGTTCCTAGTTGGAAGCTCACCCGGCTCCGCTCTATACCAAACGTGAAAGTCAATGTGAGCACTAGCCTCGAAGTAAGGCCCTGATTATCCTGGCAAAACGGGAGGCGTGCACCAGCTCCATGAGGCCTTCATCGCTGTTCTGCTTTAGTTTCACGGTAGTAAGCTTTCCAACATTCCTAGGGACTTTGCTTAAGCAACCGTTTCGGTACCAGAACACTGCGTAGAGACAGTAAGCTCTGGTCCTGCGTGTATGCTGCGTGTCAACCTAGAAATTGGAGACTGATGGCATAAGGCTTCTTTTCCCATTATGAAAGCTCCGTTCATGCGGCCTCGAAGCTACCTGAAAAGCATTGTTGTTGCCGGGGTGTTCCTCACTGCCGGCATGGTTCTGAGAAGAAAATGAGTTTTCTCCTAAGAAACCTTGGGGTTCCAGTTCCTTGTTGGAAGCTCACCCTGCTCTGCGCTATACGTAAAGTGAAAGTCAACGTGAGCCCAAGCTTCGAAGTAAGGCCCTGATTATCCTTGCAAAACGAGAGGCGTGCAGCAGCTCCATGAGGCCTTCATCGTTGTTCTGCTTTAGTTTCAAGGTAGTAAGCTTTTCAACACTCCTAGGGGACTTGCTTCAGCACCCGTTTCAGTACCAGAACACTGCGTAGAACCAGGAAGCTCTGCTCCTGCGTGTATGCTGCGTGTCAACCTAGAAATTAGAGACTGATGGCACAAGGCTAGTTTTCCCATTATGAAAGCTCCGTTTATGCGGCCCCGAAGCTACCTGAAAAGCACTGTTGTTACCGTGCTTTTACTTACAGCCGGCATGTCTCATAGAAGAAAATGAGTTTTCTCGAAAGAAACCTTGTGCTTCCAGTTCCTAGTTGGAAGCTCACCCGGCTCCGCTCTATACCAAACGTGAAAGTCAATGTGAGCACTAGCCTCGAAGTAAGGCCCTGATTATCCTGGCAAAACGGGAGGCGTGCAGCAGCTCCATGAGGCCTTAATCGCTGTTCTGCTTTAGTTTCACGGTAGTAAGCTTTCCAACATTCCTAGGGACTTTGCTTAAGCAACCGTTTCGGTACCAGAACACTGCCTAGAGACAGTAAGCTCTGGTCCTGCATGTATGCTGCGTGTCAACCTAGAAATTGGAGACTGATGGCATAAGGCTTCTTTTCCCATTATGAAAGCTCCGTTCATGCGGCCTCGAAGCTACCTGAAATGCATTGTTGTTGCCGGGGATTTCGTCACTGCAGCATGGTTCTGAGAAGAAAATGAGTTTTCTCCTAAGAAACCTTGGGTTTCCAGTTCCTTGTTGGAAGCTCACCCTGCTCTGCGCTATACCTAAAGTGAAAGTCAACGTGAGCCCAAGCTTCGAAGTAAGGCCCTGATTATCCTTGCAAAACGAGAGGCGTGCAGCAGCTCCATGAGGCCTTCATCGTTGTTCTGCTTTAGTTTCAAGGTAGTAAGCTTTTCAACACTCCTAGGGGCCTTGCTTCAGCACCCGTTTCAGTACCAGAACACTGCGTAGAACCAGGAAGCTCTGCTCCTGCGTGTATGCTGCGTGTCAACCTAGAAATTAGAGACTGACGGCACAAGGCTACTTTTCCCATTATGAAAGCTCCGTTGATGCGGCCCCGAAGCTACCTAAAAAGCACTGTTGTTACCGTGCTTTTACTTACAGCCGGCATGGTTCATAGAAGAAAATGAGTTTTCTCGAAAGAAACCTTGTGCTTCCAGTTCCTAGTTGGAAGCTCACCCGGCTCTGCTCTATACCAAACGTGAAAGTCAATGTGAGCACTAGCCTCGAAGTAAGGCCCGGATTATCCTGGCAAAACGGGAGGCGTGCAGCAGCTCCATGAGGCCTTCATCGCTGTTCTGCTTTAGTTTCACGGTAGTAAGCTTTCCAACATTCCTAGGGACTTTGCTTAAGCAACCGTTTCGGTACCAGAACACTGCGTAGAGACAGTAAGCTCTGGTCCTGCGTGTATGCTGCGTGTCAACCTAGAAATTGGAGACTGATGGCATAAGGCTTCTTTTCCCATTATGAAAGCTCCGTTCATGCGGCCTCGAAGCTACCTGAAAAGCATTGTTGTTGCCGGGGTTTTCCTCACTGCCGGCATGGTTCTGAGAAGAAAATGAGTTTTCTCCAAAGAAACCTTGGGGTTCCAGTTCCTTGTTGGAAGCTCACCCTGCTCTGCGCTATACCTAAAGTGAAAGTCAACGTGAGCCCAAGCTTCGAAGTAAGGCCCTGATTATCCTTGCAAAACGAGAGGCGTGCAGCAGCTCCATGAGGCCTTCATCGTTGTTCTGCTTTAGTTTCAAGGTAGTAAGCTTTTCAACACTCCTAGGGGCCTTGCTTCAGCACCCGTTTCAGTACCAGAACACTGCGTAGAACCAGGAAGCTCTGCTCCTGCGTGTATGCTGCGTGTCAACCTAGAAATTAGAGACTGATGGCACAAGGCTAGTTTTCCCATTATGAAAGCTCCGTTGATGCGGCCCCGAAGCTACCTGAAAAGCACTGTTGTTACCGTGCTTTTACTTACAGCCGGCATGGTTCATAGAAGCAAATGAGTTTTCTCGAAAGAAACCTTGTGCTTCCAGTTCCTAGTTGGAAGCTCACCCGGCTCCGCTCTATACCAAACGTGAAAGTCAATGTGTGCACTAGCCTCGAAGTAAGGCCCTGATTATCCTGCAAAACGGGAGGCGTGCAGCAGCTCCATGAGGCCTTCATCGCTGTTCTGCTTTAGTTTCACGGTAGTAAGCTTTCCAACATTCCTAGGGACTTTGCTTAAGCAACCGTTTCGGTACCAGAACACTGCGTAGAGACAGTAAGCTCTGGTCCTGCGTGTATGCTGCGTGTCAACCTAGAAATTGGAGACTGATGGCATAAGGCTTCTTTTCCCATTATGAAAGCTCCGTTCATGCGGCCTCGAAGCTACCTGAAAAGCATTGTTGTTGCCGGGGTTTTCCTCACTGCCGGCATGGTTCTGAGAAGAAAATGAGTTTTCTCGTAAGAAACCTTGGGTTTCCAGTTCCTTGTTGGAAGCTCACCCTGCTCTGCGCTGTACCTAAAGTGAAAGTCAACGTGAGCCCAAGCTTCGAAGTAAGGCCCTGATTATCCTTGCAAATCGAGAGGCGTGCAGCAGCTCCATGAGGCCTTCATCGTTGTTCTGCTTTAGTTTCAAGGTAGTAAGCTTTTCAACACTCCTAGGGGCCTTGCTTCAGCACCCGTTTCAGTACCAGAACACTGCGTAGAACCAGGAAGCTCTGCTCCTGCGTGTATGCTGCGTGTCAACCTAGAAATTAGAGACTGATGGCACAAGGCTAGTTTTCCCATTATGAAAGCTCCGTTGATGCGGCCCCAAAGCTACCTGAAAAGCGCTGTTGTTACCGTGCTTTTACTTACAGCCGGCATGGTTCATAGAAGAAAATGAGTTTTCTCGAAAGAAACCTTGTGCTTCCAGTTCCTAGTTGGAAGCTCACCCGGCTCTGCTCTATACCAAACGTGAAAGTCAATGTGAGCACTAGCCTCGAAGTAAGGCCCGGATTATCCTGGCAAAACGGGAGGCGTGCAGCAGCTCCATGAGGCCTTCATCGCTGTTCTGCTTTAGTTTCACGGTAGTAAGCTTTCCAACATTCCTAGGGACTTTGCTTAAGCAACCGTTTCGGTACCAGAACACTGCGTAGAGACAGTAAGCTCTGGTCCTGCGTGTATGCTGCGTGTCAACCTAGAAATTGGAGACTGATGGCATAAGGCTTCTTTTCCCATTATGAAAGCTCCGTTCATGCGGCCTCGAAGCTACCTGAAAAGCATTGTTGTTGCCGGGGTTTTCCTCACTGCCGGCATGGTTCTGAGAAGAAAATGAGTTTTCTCCTAAGAAACCTTGGGGTTCCAGTTCCTTGTTGGAAGCTCACCCTGTTCTGCGCTATACCTAAAGTGAAAGTCAACGTGAGCCCAAGCTTCGAAGTAAGGCCCTGATTATCCTTGCAAAACGAGAGGCGTGCAGCAGCTCCATGAGGCCTTCATCGCTGTTGTGGTTTAGTTTCACGGTAGTAAGCTTTCCAACATTCCTAGGGACTTTGCTTAAGCAACCGTTTCGGTACCAGAACACTGCCTAGGGACAGTAAGCTCTGGTCCTGCGTGTATGCTGCGTGTCAACCTAGAAATTGGAGACTGATGGCATAAGGCTTCTTTTCCCATTATGAAAGCTCCGTTCATGCGGCCTCGAAGCTACCTGAAAAGCATTGTTGTTGCCGGGGTTTTCCTCACTGCCGGCATGGTTCTGAGAAGAAAATGAGTTTTCTCCTAAGAAACCTTGGGTTTCCAGTTCCTTGTTGGAAGCTCACCCTGCTCTGCGCTATACCTAAAGTGAAAGTCAACGTGAGCCCAAGCTTCGAAGTAAGGCCCTGATTATCCTTGCAAAACGAGAGGCGTGCAGCAGCTCCATGAGGCCTTCATCGTTGTTCTGCTTTAGTTTCAAGGTAGTAAGCTTTTCAACACTCCTAGGGGACTTGCTTCAACACCCGTTTCAGTACCAGAACACTGCGTAGAACCAGGAAGCTCTGCTCCTGCGTGTATGCTGCGTGTCAACCTAGAAATTAGAGACTGATGGCACAAGGCTAGTTTTCCCATTATGAAAGCTCCGTTGATGCGGCCCCAAAGCTACCTGAAAAGCGCTGTTGTTACCGTGCTTTTACTTACAGCCGGCATGGTTCATAGAAGAAAATGAGTTTTCTCGAAAGAAACCTTGTGCTTCCAGTTCCTAGTTGGAAGCTCACCCGGCTCTGCTCTATACCAAACGTGAAAGTCAATGTGAGCACTAGCCTCGAAGTAAGGCCCGGATTATCCTGGCAAAACGGGAGGCGTGCAGCAGCTCCATGAGGCCTTCATCGCTGTTCTGCTTTAGTTTCACGGTAGTAAGCTTTCCAACATTCCTAGGGACTTTGCTTAAGCAACCGTTTCGGTACCAGAACACTGCGTAGAGACAGTAAGCTCTGGTCCTGCGTGTATGCTGCGTGTCAACCTAGAAATTGGAGACTGATGGCATAAGGCTTCTTTTCCCATTATGAAAGCTCCGTTCATGCGGCCTCGAAGCTACCTGAAAAGCATTGTTGTTGCCGGGGTTTTCCTCACTGCCGGCATGGTTCTGAGAAGAAAATGAGTTTTCTCCTAAGAAACCTTGGGGTTCCAGTTCCTTGTTGGAAGCTCACCCTGCTCTGCGCTATACCTAAAGTGAAAGTCAACGTGAGCCCAAGCTTCGAAGTAAGGCCCTGATTATCCTTGCAAAACGAGAGGCGTGCAGCAGCTCCATGAGGCCTTCATCGCTGTTGTGCTTTAGTTTCACGGTAGTAAGCTTTCCAACATTCCTAGGGACTTTGCTTAAGCAACCGTTTCGGTACCAGAACACTGCCTAGGGACAGTAAGCTCTGGTCCTGCGTGTATGCTGCGTGTCAACCTAGAAATTGGAGACTGATGGCATAAGGCTTCTTTTCCCATTATGAAAGCTCCGTTCATGCGGCCTCGAAGCTACCTGAAAAGCATTGTTGTTGCCGGGGTTTTCCTCACTGCCGGCATGGTTCTGAGAAGAAAATGAGTTTTCTCCTAAGAAACCTTGGGTTTCCAGTTCCTTGTTGGAAGCTCACCCTGCTCTGCGCTATACCTAAAGTGAAAGTCAACGTGAGCCCAAGCTTCGAAGTAAGGCCCTGATTATCCTTGCAAAACGAGAGGCGTGCAGCAGCTCCATGAGGCCTTCATCGTTGTTCTGCTTTAGTTTCAAGGTAGTAAGCTTTTCAACACTCCTAGGGGACTTGCTTCAACACCCGTTTCAGTACCAGAACACTGCGTAGAACCAGGAAGCTCTGCTCCTGCGTGTATGCTGCGTGTCAACCTAGAAATTAGAGACTGATGGCACAAGGCTAGTTTTCCCATTATGAAAGCTCCGTTGATGCGGCCCCAAAGCTACCTGAAAAGCGCTGTTGTTACCGTGCTTTTACTTACAGCCGGCATGGTTCATAGAAGAAAATGAGTTTTCTCGAAAGAAACCTTGTGCTTCCAGTTCCTAGTTGGAAGCTCACCCGGCTCTGCTCTATACCAAACGTGAAAGTCAATGTGAGCACTAGCCTCGAAGTAAGGCCCGGATTATCCTGGCAAAACGGGAGGCGTGCAGCAGCTCCATGAGGCCTTCATCGCTGTTCTGCTTTAGTTTCACGGTAGTAAGCTTTCCAACATTCCTAGGGACTTTGCTTAAGCAACCGTTTCGGTACCAGAACACTGCGTAGAGACAGTAAGCTCTGGTCCTGCGTGTATGCTGCGTGTCAACCTAGAAATTGGAGACTGATGGCATAAGGCTTCTTTTCCCATTATGAAAGCTCCGTTCATGCGGCCTCGAAGCTACCTGAAAAGCATTGTTGTTGCCGGGGTGTTCCTCACTACCGGCATGGTTCTGAGAAGAAAATGAGTTTTCTCCTAAGAAACCTTGGGTTTCCAGTTCCTTGTTGGAAGCTCACCCTGCTCTGCGCTATACCTAAAGTGAAAGTCAACGTGAGCCCAAGCTTCGAAGTAAGGCCCTGATTATCCTTGCAAAACGAGAGGCGTGCAGCAGCTCCATGAGGCCTTCATCGTTGTTCTGCTTTAGTTTCAAGGTAGTAAGCTTTTCAACACTCCTAGGGGCCTTGCTTCAGCACCCGTTTCAGTACCAGAACACTGCGTAGAACCAGGAAGCTCTGCTCCTGCGTGTATGCTGCGTGTCAACCTAGAAATTAGAGACTGATGGCACAAGGCTAGTTTTCCCATTATGAAAGCTCCGTTGATGCGGCCCCGAAGCTACCTGAAAAGCACTGTTGTTACCGTGCTTTTACTTACAGCCGGCATGGTTCATAGAAGCAAATGAGTTTTCTCGAAAGAAACCTTGTGCTTCCAGTTCCTAGTTGGAAGCTCACCCGGCTCCGCTCTATACCAAACGTGAAAGTCAATGTGTGCACTAGCCTCGAAGTAAGGCCCTGATTATCCTGCAAAACGGGAGGCGTGCAGCAGCTCCATGAGGCCTTCATCGCTGTTCTGCTTTAGTTTCACGGTAGTAAGCTTTCCAACATTCCTAGGGACTTTGCTTAAGCAACCGTTTCGGTACCAGAACACTGCGTAGAGACAGTAAGCTCTGGTCCTGCGTGTATGCTGCGTGTCAACCTAGAAATTGGAGACTGATGGCATAAGGCTTCTTTTCCCATTATGAAAGCTCCGTTCATGCGGCCTCGAAGCTACCTGAAAAGCATTGTTGTTGCCGGGGTTTTCCTCACTGCCGGCATGGTTCTGAGAAGAAAATGAGTTTTCTCGTAAGAAACCTTGGGTTTCCAGTTCCTTGTTGGAAGCTCACCCTGCTCTGCGCTGTACCTAAAGTGAAAGTCAACGTGAGCCCAAGCTTCGAAGTAAGGCCCTGATTATCCTTGCAAATAGAGAGGCGTGCAGCAGCTCCATGAGGCCTTCATCGTTGTTCTGCTTTAGTTTCAAGGTAGTAAGCTTTTCAACACTCCTAGGGGCCTTGCTTCAGCACCCGTTTCAGTACCAGAACACTGCGTAGAACCAGGAAGCTCTGCTCCTGCGTGTATGCTGCGTGTCAACCTAGAAATTAGAGACTGATGGCACAAGGCTAGTTTTCCCATTATGAAAGCTCCGTTGATGCGGCCCCAAAGCTACCTGAAAAGCGCTGTTGTTACCGTGCTTTTACTTACAGCCGGCATGGTTCATAGAAGAAAATGAGTTTTCTCGAAAGAAACCTTGTGCTTCCAGTTCCTAGTTGGAAGCTCACCCGGCTCTGCTCTATACCAAACGTGAAAGTCAATGTGAGCACTAGCCTCGAAGTAAGGCCCGGATTATCCTGGCAAAACGGGAGGCGTGCAGCAGCTCCATGAGGCCTTCATCGCTGTTCTGCTTTAGTTTCACGGTAGTAAGCTTTCCAACATTCCTAGGGACTTTGCTTAAGCAACCGTTTCGGTACCAGAACACTGCGTAGAGACAGTAAGCTCTGGTCCTGCGTGTATGCTGCGTGTCAACCTAGAAATTGGAGACTGATGGCATAAGGCTTCTTTTCCCATTATGAAAGCTCCGTTCATGCGGCCTCGAAGCTACCTGAAAAGCATTGTTGTTGCCGGGGTTTTCCTCACTGCCGGCATGGTTCTGAGAAGAAAATGAGTTTTCTCCTAAGAAACCTTGGGGTTCCAGTTCCTTGTTGGAAGCTCACCCTGTTCTGCGCTATACCTAAAGTGAAAGTCAACGTGAGCCCAAGCTTCGAAGTAAGGCCCTGATTATCCTTGCAAAACGAGAGGCGTGCAGCAGCTCCATGAGGCCTTCATCGCTGTTGTGGTTTAGTTTCACGGTAGTAAGCTTTCCAACATTCCTAGGGACTTTGCTTAAGCAACCGTTTCGGTACCAGAACACTGCCTAGGGACAGTAAGCTCTGGTCCTGCGTGTATGCTGCGTGTCAACCTAGAAATTGGAGACTGATGGCATAAGGCTTCTTTTCCCATTATGAAAGCTCCGTTCATGCGGCCTCGAAGCTACCTGAAAAGCATTGTTGTTGCCGGGGTTTTCCTCACTGCCGGCATGGTTCTGAGAAGAAAATGAGTTTTCTCCTAAGAAACCTTGGGTTTCCAGTTCCTTGTTGGAAGCTCACCCTGCTCTGCGCTATACCTAAAGTGAAAGTCAACGTGAGCCCAAGCTTCGAAGTAAGGCCCTGATTATCCTTGCAAAACGAGAGGCGTGCAGCAGCTCCATGAGGCCTTCATCGTTGTTCTGCTTTAGTTTCAAGGTAGTAAGCTTTTCAACACTCCTAGGGGACTTGCTTCAACACCCGTTTCAGTACCAGAACACTGCGTAGAACCAGGAAGCTCTGCTCCTGCGTGTATGCTGCGTGTCAACCTAGAAATTAGAGACTGATGGCACAAGGCTAGTTTTCCCATTATGAAAGCTCCGTTGATGCGGCCCCAAAGCTACCTGAAAAGCGCTGTTGTTACCGTGCTTTTACTTACAGCCGGCATGGTTCATAGAAGAAAATGAGTTTTCTCGAAAGAAACCTTGTGCTTCCAGTTCCTAGTTGGAAGCTCACCCGGCTCTGCTCTATACCAAACGTGAAAGTCAATGTGAGCACTAGCCTCGAAGTAAGGCCCGGATTATCCTGGCAAAACGGGAGGCGTGCAGCAGCTCCATGAGGCCTTCATCGCTGTTCTGCTTTAGTTTCACGGTAGTAAGCTTTCCAACATTCCTAGGGACTTTGCTTAAGCAACCGTTTCGGTACCAGAACACTGCGTAGAGACAGTAAGCTCTGGTCCTGCGTGTATGCTGCGTGTCAACCTAGAAATTGGAGACTGATGGCATAAGGCTTCTTTTCCCATTATGAAAGCTCCGTTCATGCGGCCTCGAAGCTACCTGAAAAGCATTGTTGTTGCCGGGGTTTTCCTCACTGCCGGCATGGTTCTGAGAAGAAAATGAGTTTTCTCCTAAGAAACCTTGGGGTTCCAGTTCCTTGTTGGAAGCTCACCCTGCTCTGCGCTATACCTAAAGTGAAAGTCAACGTGAGCCCAAGCTTCGAAGTAAGGCCCTGATTATCCTTGCAAAACGAGAGGCGTGCAGCAGCTCCATGAGGCCTTCATCGCTGTTGTGCTTTAGTTTCACGGTAGTAAGCTTTCCAACATTCCTAGGGACTTTGCTTAAGCAACCGTTTCGGTACCAGAACACTGCCTAGGGACAGTAAGCTCTGGTCCTGCGTGTATGCTGCGTGTCAACCTAGAAATTGGAGACTGATGGCATAAGGCTTCTTTTCCCATTATGAAAGCTCCGTTCATGCGGCCTCGAAGCTACCTGAAAAGCATTGTTGTTGCCGGGGTTTTCCTCACTGCCGGCATGGTTCTGAGAAGAAAATGAGTTTTCTCCTAAGAAACCTTGGGTTTCCAGTTCCTTGTTGGAAGCTCACCCTGCTCTGCGCTATACCTAAAGTGAAAGTCAACGTGAGCCCAAGCTTCGAAGTAAGGCCCTGATTATCCTTGCAAAACGAGAGGCGTGCAGCAGCTCCATGAGGCCTTCATCGTTGTTCTGCTTTAGTTTCAAGGTAGTAAGCTTTTCAACACTCCTAGGGGACTTGCTTCAACACCCGTTTCAGTACCAGAACACTGCGTAGAACCAGGAAGCTCTGCTCCTGCGTGTATGCTGCGTGTCAACCTAGAAATTAGAGACTGATGGCACAAGGCTAGTTTTCCCATTATGAAAGCTCCGTTGATGCGGCCCCAAAGCTACCTGAAAAGCGCTGTTGTTACCGTGCTTTTACTTACAGCCGGCATGGTTCATAGAAGAAAATGAGTTTTCTCGAAAGAAACCTTGTGCTTCCAGTTCCTAGTTGGAAGCTCACCCGGCTCTGCTCTATACCAAACGTGAAAGTCAATGTGAGCACTAGCCTCGAAGTAAGGCCCGGATTATCTGGCAAAACGGGAGGCGTGCAGCAGCTCCATGAGGCCTTCATCGCTGTTCTGCTTTAGTTTCACGGTAGTAAGATTTCCAACATTCCTAGGGACTTTGCTTAAGCAACCGTTTCGGTACCAGAACACTGCGTAGAGACAGTAAGCTCTGGTCCTGCGTGTATGCTGCGTGTCAACCTAGAAATTGGAGACTGATGGCATAAGGCTTCTTTTCCCATTATGAAAGCTCCGTTCATGCGGCCTCGAAGCTACCTGAAAAGCATTGTTGTTGCCGGGGTTTTCCTCACTGCCGGCATGGTTCTGAGAAGAAAATGAGTTTTCTCCTAAGAAACCTTGGGGTTCCAGTTCCTTGTTGGAAGCTCACCCTGCTCTGCGCTATACCTAAAGTGAAAGTCAACGTGAGCCCAAGCTTCGAAGTAAGGCCCTGATTATCCTTGCAAAACGAGAGGCGTGCAGCAGCTCCATGAGGCCTTCATCGTTGTTCTGCTTTAGTTTCAAGGTAGTAAGCTTTTCAACACTCCTAGGGGACTTGCTTCAGCACCCGTTTCAGTACCAGAACACTGCGTAGAACCAGGAAGCTCTGCTCCTGCGTGTATGCTGCGTGTCAACCTAGAAATTAGAGTCTGATGGCACAAGGCTTGTTTTCCCATTATGAAAGCTCCGTTGATGCGGCCCCGAAGCTACCTGAAAAGCACTGTTGTTACCGTGCTTTTACTTACAGCCGGCATGGTTCATAGAAGAAAATAAGTTTTCTCGAAAGAAACCTTGTGCTTCCAGTTCCTAGTTGGAAGCTCACCCGGCTCCGCTCTATACCAAACGTGAAAGTCAATGTGAGCACTAGCCTCGAAGTAAGGCCCGGATTATCCTGGCAAAACGGGAGGCGTGCACCAGCTCCATGAGGCCTTCATCGCTGTTCTGCTTTAGTTTCACGGTAGTAAGCTTTCCAACATTCCTAGGGACCTTGCTTAAGCAACCGTTTCGGTACCAGAACACTGCGTAGAGACAGTAAGCTCTGGTCCTGCGTGTATGCTGCGTGTCAACCTAGAAATTGGAGACTGATGGCATAAGGCTTCTTTTCCCATTATGAAAGCTCCGTTCATGCGGCCTCGAAGCTACCTGAAAAGCATTGTTGTTGCCGGGGTTTTCCTCACTGCCGGCATGGTTCTGAGAAGAAAATGAGTTTTCTCCTAAGAAACCTTGGGTTTCCAGTTCCTTGTTGGAAGCTCACCCTGCTCTGCGCTATACCTAAAGTGAAAGTCAACGTGAGCCCAAGCTTCGAAGTAAGGCCCTGATTATCCTTGCAAAACGAGAGGCGTGCAGCAGCTCCATGAGGCCTTCATCGTTGTTCTGCTTTAGTTTCAAGGTAGTAAGCTTTTCAACACTCCTAGGGGACTTGCTTCAGCACCCGTTTCAGTACCAGAACACTGCGTAGAACCAGGAAGCTCTGCTCCTGCGTGTATGCTGCGTGTCAACCTAGAAATTAGAGACTGATGGCACAAGGCTAGTTTTCCCATTATGAAAGCTCCGTTGATGCGGCCCCGAAGCTACCTGAAAAGCGCTGTTGTTACCGTGCTTTTACTTACAGCCGGCATGGTTCATAGAAGCAAATGAGTTTTCTCGAAAGAAACCTTGTGCTTCCAGTTCCTAGTTGGAAGCTCACCCGGCTCTGCTCTATACCAAACGTGAAAGTCAATGTGAGCACTAGCCTCGAAGTAAGGCCCTGATTATCCTGGCAAAACGGGAGGCGTGCAGCAGCTCCATGAGGCCTTCATCGCTGTTCTGCTTTAGTTTCACGGTAGTAAGCTTTCCAACATTCCTAGGGACTTTGCTTAAGCAACCGTTTCGGTACCAGAACACTGCGTAGAGACAGTAAGCTCTGGTCCTGCGTGTATGCTGCGTGTCAACCTAGAAATTGGAGACTGATGGCATAAGGCTTCTTTTCCCATTATGAAAGCTCCGTTCATGCGGCCTCGAAGCTACCTGAAAAGCATTGTTGTTGCCGGGGTTTTCCTCACTATCGGCATGGTTCTGAGAAGAAAATGAGTTTTCTCCTAAGAAACCTTGGGTTTCCAGTTCCTTGTTGGAAGCTCACCCTGCTCTGCGCTATACCTAAAGTGAAAGTCAACGTGAGCCCAAGCTTCGAAGTAAGGCCCTGATTATCCTTGCAAAACGAGAGGCGTGCAGCAGCTCCATGAGGCCTTCATCGTTGTTCTGCTTTAGTTTCAAGGTAGTAAGCTTTTCAACACTCCTAGGGGACTTGCTTCAGCACCCGTTTCAGTACCAGAACACTGCGTAGAACCAGGAAGCTCTGCTCCTGCGTGTATGCTGCGTGTCAACCTAGAAATTAGAGACTGACGGCACAAGGCTAGTTTTCACATTATGAAAGCTCCGTTGATGCGGCCCCGAAGCTACCTGAAAAGCACTGTTGTTACCGTGCTTTTACTTACAGCCGGCATGGTTCATAGAAGCAAATGAGTTTTCTCGAAAGAAACCTTGTGCTTCCAGTTCCTAGTTGGAAGCTCACCCGGCTCTGCTCTATACCAAACGTGAAAGTCAATGTGAGCACTAGCCTCGAAGTAAGGCCCTGATTATCCTGGCAAAACGGGAGGCGTGCAGCAGCTCCATGAGGCCTTCATCGCTGTTCTGCTTTAGTTTCACGGTAGTAAGCTTTCCAACATTCCTAGGGACTTTGCTTAAGCAACCGTTTCGGTACCAGAACACTGCGTAGAGACAGTAAGCTCTGGTCCTGCGTGTATGCTGCGTGTCAACCTAGAAATTGGAGACTGATGGCATAAGGCTTCTTTTCCCATTATGAAAGCTCCGTTCATGCGGCCTCGAAGCTACCTGAAAAGCATTGTTGTTGCCGGGGTTTTCCTCACTGCCGGCATGGTTCTGAGAAGAAAATGAGTTTTCTCCTAAGAAACCTTGGGTTTCCAGTTCCTTGTTGGAAGCTCACCCTGCTCTGCGCTATACCTAAAGTGAAAGTCAACGTGAGCCCAAGCTTCGAAGTAAGGCCCTGATTATCCTTGCAAAACGAGAGGCGTGCAGCAGCTCCATGAGGCCTTCATCGTTGTTCTGCTTTAGTTTCAAGGTAGTAAGCTTTTCAACACTCCTAGGGGACTTGCTTCAGCACCCGTTTCAGTACCAGAACACTGCGTAGAACCAGGAAGCTCTGCTCCTGCGTGTATGCTGCGTGTCAACCTAGAAATTAGAGACTGATGGCACAAGGCTAGTTTTCCCATTATGAAAGCTCCGTTGATGCGGCCCCAAAGCTACCTGAAAAGCGCTGTTGTTACCGTGCTTTTACTTACAGCCGGCATGGTTCATAGAAGAAAATGAGTTTTCTCGAAAGAAACCTTGTGCTTCCAGTTCCTAGTTGGAAGCTCACCCGGCTCTGCTCTATACCAAACGTGAAAGTCAATGTGAGCACTAGCCTCGAAGTAAGGCCCGGATTATCCTGGCAAAACGGGAGGCGTGCAGCAGCTCCATGAGGCCTTCATCGCTGTTCTGCTTTAGTTTCACGGTAGTAAGCTTTCCAACATTCCTAGGGACTTTGCTTAAGCAACCGTTTCGGTACCAGAACACTGCGTAGAGACAGTAAGCTCTGGTCCTGCGTGTATGCTGCGTGTCAACCTAGAAATTG